>NC_136263.1:69371913-69581913 GCF_964187855.1 Myxine glutinosa
GAGAGAGAGAGACGGCGAGAGAGAGACGGCGAGAGAGAGAGACTGCGAGAGAGAGACGGCGAGAGAGAGACGGCGAGAGAGAGACGGCGAGAGAGAGACGGCGAGAGAGAGACGGCGAGAGAGAGACGGCGAGAGAGATAGACGGCGAGGGAGAGACGGCGAGGGAGAGACGGCGAGGGAGAGACGGCGAGAGAGAGAAGGCGAGAGAGAGATGGCGAGAGAGAGATGGCGAGAGAGAGATGGCGAGAGAGAGATGGCGAGAGAGAGATGGCGAGAGAGAGATGGCGAGAGAGAGATGGCGAGAGAGAGATGGCGAGAGAGAGATGGCGAGAGAGAGAGATGGCGAGAGAGAGAGATGGCGAGAGAGAGATGGCGAGAGAGAGAGATGGCGAGAAAGAGAGAGAGGGAGAGAGAGATGGCGAGAGAGAGATGGCGAGAGAGATGGCGAGAGAGAGATGGCGAGAGAGAGATGGCGAGAGAGAGATGGCGAGAGAGAGATGGCGAGAGAGAGATGGCGAGAGAGAGATGGCGAGAGAGAGATGGCGAGAGAGAGATGGCGAGAGAGAGATGGCGAGAGAGAGATGGCGAGAGAGAGATGGCGAGAGAGAGATGGCGAGAGAGAGATGGCGAGAGAGAGATGGCGAGAGAGAGGGGCGAGGTAGAGAGAGTGGAGCGAGGTAGAGAGAGGGGCGAGGGAGAGAGAGGGCGAGAGGGAAAGAAAGAGAGGGGCAAGAGAGAGAAAGATAGGGGGAGAGAGGAGGTGCAAGAGTGGGGAGGTGGGGAGGGGGGTGGAGAAGGGGAAAAGAAGGGAAGAGGAGGGAGGGATGAGAGGGGAAGAGAGGGGAAGAGAGGGGAAGAGAGGGGAAGAGAGGGGAAGAGAGGGGAAGAGAAGGGAAGAGAAGGGAAGAGAAGGGAAAAGAAGGGAAGAGAAGGGAAGAGAAGGGAAGAGAGTAGAAGATGGGGGAAGAGGAGGGAAGAGAAGGGAAGAGAAGGGAAGAGAAGGGAAGAGGATGGAAGAGAAGGGAAGAGGGTGGAAGAGAAGGGAAGAGGTGATAAAAGCGGAGAAGGGGAGGGGAGTGGCAGGGAGGAGAGTGGTAGGGACGGAGGGGGAAGTAGAGGGTGAGGAAGAGACAGCAGGGAGGGGGAGGCAGAGAGAGGGAATGGGACATTTTACATTTCGTTCCACTTCTGCGACGTTGTTTGTTACCAGAGTTTGTTCCATAGGATTAGATTGCCTCTGCTAGACTGAACAGTTTACGTTTTGTATCCCACTGATAGGTTGGATCTACATCCGGGCCTTAATGAAAATATCATTTTCCACCAGGCTTTGTCCACCAACCCAACTCATCCGCCAAGCTTTGTCTTAATCCTGGTAAACATCGTTTCTTTATAACGTCTATCATAATTAGATTTTTTTTTTTTTTTTTTTTTTTGAATACAGAATCACGGCTCATGAAAGAGCTAACATTTATCACACAAACAAATCAAACAGACAAACAAAGTATATAAAAAGGGGAGCGGTAGACAAGATGGGGAGAAAAGGGGAAGCACACAAACACAACATTTGAGAGTAGGGACATCGGGAGATGTGTGGGAGGGAGAGGGCTTGGGGGGAAGAGGCGTGGGAAAGGGGGGGGGGGGGGTAAGTATAAAACAAGGACACCAAGGACTTCCAGGAAAGAAGTTGGTATTTCAAAAAAGTGGGTTTTGGGGTGAAATTAGCGGGGGTAGAAAGATCAAGGTTTTGGATGGGGGAAGATAAGAGATGGTGGTGAACAGCTGTTTTAAAGACCTGGAAGGAGGAGTGGGATTGAAGAGTGTGAGGGAGTTTGTTCCAGAGGCAGGAGAAAAGAGGAATGAAGGAGTGAAGGTCAGCAGAGTCTTGATTTTGGCAGTTTAACCATAAGAGGGTTGCAGGCAGATCTTGTGTGACCTGCAGGAATATTTTGGGGACAGAGCCCAGAGAGAACTGGGGGAGCAAGGCCGGAGAGGAGTCGGTGGAAGACGGAAAGACCACCAACCTGCCTGCCAGTAAGTGAAAGGCCCTCGGAGATAGCTTCATTGAGGGAGATTCCAATGATTCTGAACGCTTTGGTTTCAACAGCGTGAAGACGAGCTAGGTGTGAGGCAGGAGCACCAGCCCAGAGGGGAAAGCAGTATTCCATCAAGCTGCGGATGAGAGCTTTGTATGTGGTGAGAAGCTCAGGTGTGCCAAGGAAGGACTTCGCATGACAGAGGATGCCCAGTCAGTGACGCTTTGGAGGCCAGCTTGGAAATGTGGTTTTCCCAGGAAAGATAAAAAGAGAGAAAGAGAAAGAGAAAGAGAAAGTGAAAGAGAAAGAGAAAGATAAAGCGAAAGAGAAAGCGAAAGAGAAAGAAAAAGAGACAGAGACAGACAGAGACGGCGAGAGAGAGACGGCGAGAGAGAGACGGCGAGAGAGAGACGGCGAGAGAGAGACGGCGAGAGAGAGACGGCGAGAGAGAGAGACGGCGAGAGAGAGAGACGGCGACAGAGAGAGACGGCGAGAGAGAGAGACGGCAAGAGAGAGAGACGGCGAGAGAGAGAGACGGCGAGAGAGAGAGACGGCGAGAGAGAGATGGCGAGAGAGAGATGGCGAGAGAGAGATGGCGAGAGAGAGATGGCGAGAGAGAGATGGCGAGAGAGAGAGATGGCGAGAAAGAGAGAGGGAGAGAGAGATGGCGAGAGAGAGATGGCGAGAGAGAGATGGCGAGAGAGAGATGGCGAGAGAGAGATGGCGAGAGAGAGATGGCGAGAGAGAGATGGCGAGAGAGAGATGGCGAGAGAGAGATGGCGAGAGAGAGATGGCGAGAGAGAGATGGCGAGAGAGAGATGGCGAGAGAGAGATGGCGAGAGAGAGATGGCGAGAGAGAGATGGCGAGAGAGAGATGGCGAGAGAGAGATGGCGAGAGAGAGATGGCGAGAGAGAGATGGCGAGAGAGAGATGGTGAGAGAGAGATGGCGAGAGAGAGATGGCGAGAGAGAGATGGCGAGAGAGAGATGGCGAGAGAGAGTTGGCGAGAGAGAGATGGCGAGAGAGAGATGGCGAGAGAGAGATGGCGAGAGAGAGATGGCGAGAGAGAGATGGCGAGAGAGAGATGGCGAGAGAGAGGGGCGAGGTAGAGAGAGTGGGGCGAGGTAGAGAGAGGGGCGAGGGAGAGAGAGGGCGAGAGGGAAAGAAAGAGAGGGGCAAGAGAGAGAAAGATAGGGGGAGAGAGGAGGTGGAAGAGTGGGGAGGTGGGGAGGGGGGTGGAGAAGGGGAAAAGAAGGGAAGAGGAGGGAGGGATGAGAGGGGAAGAGAGGGGAAGAGAGGGGAAGAGAGGGGAAGAGAGGGGAAGAGAGGGGAAGAGAAGGGAAGAGAAGGGAAGAGAAGGGAAAAGAAGGGAAGAGAAGGGAAGAGAGTAGAAGATGGGGGAAGAGGAGGGAAGAGAAGGGAAGAGGAGGGAAGAGAAGGGAAGAGGAGGGAAGAGAAGGGAAGAGGATGGAAGAGAAGGGAAGAGGGTGGAAGAGAAGGGAAGAGGTGATAAAAGGGGAGAAGGGGAGGGGAGTGGCAGGGAGGAGAGTGGTAGGGACGGAGGGGGAAGTAGAGGGTGAGGAAGAGACAGCAGGGAGGGGGAGGCAGAGAGAGGGAATGGGACATTTTACATTTCGTTCCACTTCTGCGACGTTGTTTGTTACCAGAGTTTGTTCCATAGGATTAGATTGCCTCTGCTAGACTGAACAGTTTACGTTTTGTATCCCACTGATAGGTTGGATCTACATCCGGGCCTTAATGAAAATATCATTTTCCACCAGGCTTTGTCCACCAACCCAACTCATCCGCCAAGCTTTGTCTTAATCCTGGTAAACATCGTTTCTTTATAACGTCTATCATAATTAGATTTTTTTATTTTTTATTTTTTTTGAATACAGAATCACGGCTCATGAAAGAGCTAACATTTATCACACAAACAAATCAAACAGACAAACAAAGTATATAAAAAGGGGAGCGGTAGACAAGATGGGGAGAGAAGGGGAAGCACACAAACACAACATTTGAGAGTAGGGACATCGGGAGATGTGTGGGAGGGAGAGGGCTTGGGGGGAAGAGGCGTGGGAAAGGGGGGGGGGGGTAAGTATAAAACAAGGACACCAAGGACTTCCAGGAAAGAAGTTGGTATTTCAAAAAAGTGGGTGTTGGGGTGAAATTAGCGGGGGTAGAAAGATCAAGGTTTTGGATGGGGGAAGATAAGAGATGGTGGTGAACAGCTGTTTTAAAGACCTGGAAGGAGGAGTGGGATTGAAGAGTGTGAGGGAGTTTGTTCCAGAGGCAGGAGAAAAGAGGAATGAAGGAGTGAAGGTCAGCAGAGTCTTGATTTTGGCAGTTTAACCATAAGAGGGTTGCAGGCAGATCTTCTGTGACCTGCAGGAATATTTTGGGGACAGAGCCCAGAGAGAACTGGGGGAGCAAGGCCGGAGAGGAGTCGGTGGAAGACGGAAAGACCACCAACCTGCCTGCCAGTAAGTGAAAGGCCCTCGGAGATAGCTTCATCGAGGGAGATTCCAATGATTCTGAACACTTTGGTTTCAACAGCGTGAAGACGAGCTAGGTGTGAGGCAGGAGCACCAGCCCAGAGGGGAAAGCAGTATTCCATCAAGCTGCGGATGAGAGCTTTGTATGTGGTGAGAAGCTCAGGTGTGCCAAGGAAGGACTTCGCATGACAGAGGATGCCCAGTCAGTGACGCTTTGGAGGCCAGCTTGGAAATGTGGTTTTCCCAGGAAAGATAAAAAGAGAGAAAGAGAAAGAGAAAGAGAAAGTGAAAGAGAAAGAGAAAGAGAAAGATAAAGCGAAAGAGAAAGCGAAAGAGAAAGAAAAAGAGACAGAGACAGACAGAGACGGCGAGAGAGAGACGGCGAGAGAGAGACGGCGAGAGAGACGGCGAGAGAGAGACGGCGAGAGAGAGAGACGGCGAGAGAGAGAGACGGCGAGAGAGAGAGACGGCGAGAGAGAGAGACGGCGAGAGAGAGAGACGGCGAGAGAGAGAGACGGCGAGAGAGAGAGACGGCGAGAGAGAGAGACGGCGAGAGAGAGATGGCGAGAGAGAGATGGCGAGAGAGAGATGGCGAGAGAGAGATGGCGAGAGAGAGATGGCGAGAGAGAGAGATGGCGAGAAAGAGAGAGAGGGAGAGAGAGATGGCGAGAGAGAGATGGCGAGAGAGAGATGGCGAGAGAGAGATGGCGAGAGAGAGATGGCGAGAGAGAGATGGCGAGAGAGAGATGGCGAGAGAGAGATGGCGAGAGAGAGATGGCGAGAGAGAGATGGCGAGAGAGAGATGGCGAGAGAGAGATGGCGAGAGAGAGATGGCGAGAGAGAGATGGCGAGAGAGAGATGGCGAGAGAGAGATGGCGAGAGAGAGATGGCGAGAGAGAGTTGGCGAGAGAGAGATGGCGAGAGAGAGATGGCGAGAGAGAGATGGCGAGAGAGAGATGGCGAGAGAGAGATGGCGAGAGAGAGATGGCGAGAGAGAGGGGCGAGGTAGAGAGAGTGGGGTGAGGTAGAGAGAGGGGCGAGGTAGAGAGAGGGGCAAGGGAGAGAGAGGGCGAGAGGGATAGAAAGAGAGGGGCAAGAGAGAGAAAGATAGGGGGAGAGAGGAGGTGCAAGAGTGGGGAGGTGGGGAGGGGGGGTGGAGAAGGGGAAAAGAAGGGAAGAGGAGGGAGGGATGAGAGGGGAAGAGAGGGGAAGAGAGGGGAAGAGAGGGGAAGAGAGGGGAAGAGAGGGGAAGAGAAGGGAAGAGACGGGAAGAGAAGGGAAAAGAAGGGAAGAGAAGGGAAGAGAGTAGAAGATGGGGGAAGAGGAGGGAAGAGAAGGGAAGAGGAGGGAAGAGGATGGAAGAGAAGGGAAGAGGGTGGAAGAGAAGGGAAGAGGTGATAAAAGGGGAGAAGGGGAGGGGAGTGGCAGGGAGGAGAGTGGTAGGGACGGAGGGGGAAGTCGAGGGTGAGGAAGAGACAGCACGGAGGGGGAGGCAGAGAGAGGGAATGGGACATTTTACATTTCGTTCCACTTCTGCGACGTTGTTTGTTACCAGAGTTTGTTCCATAGGATGAGATTGCCTCTGCTAGACTGAACAGTTTACGTTTTGTATCCCACTGATAGGTTGGATCTACATCCGGGCCTTAATGAAAATATCATTTTCCACCAGGCTTTGTCCACCAACCCAACTCATCCGCCAAGCTTTGTCTTAATCCTGGTAAACATCGTTTCTTTATAACGTCTATCATAATTAGATTTTTTTTTTTTTTTTTGTTTTTGAATACAGAATCACGGCTCATGAAAGAGCTAACATTTATCACACAAACAAATCAAACAGACAAACAAAGTATATAAAAAGGGGAGCGGTAGACAAGATGGGGAGAGAAGGGGAAGCACACAAACACAACATTTGAGAGTAGGGACATCGGGAGATGTGTGGGAGGGAGAGGGCTTGGGGGGAAGAGGCGTGGGAAAGGGGGGGGGGGGTAAGTATAAAACAAGGACACCAAGGACTTCCAGGAAAGAAGTTGGTATTTCAAAAAAGTGGGTTTTGGGGTGAAATTAGCGGGGGTAGAAAGATCAAGGTTTTGGATGGGGGAAGATAAGAGATGGTGGTGAACAGCTGTTTTAAAGACCTGGAAGGAGGAGTGGGATTGAAGAGTGTGAGGGAGTTGTTCCAGAGGCAGGAGAAAAGAGGAATGAAGGAGTGAAGGTGAGCAGAGTCTTGATTTTGGCAGTTTAACCATAAGAGGGTTGCAGGCAGATCTTGTGTGACCTGCAGGAATATTTTGGGGACAGAGCCCAGAGAGAACTGGGGGAGCAAGGCCGGAGAGGAGTCGGTGGAAGACGGAAAGACCACCAACCTGCCTGCCAGTAAGTGAAAGGCCCTCGGAGATAGCTTCATCGAGGGAGATTCCAATGATTCTGAACGCTTTGGTTTCAACAGCGTGAAGACGAGCTAGGTGTGAGGCAGGAGCACCAGCCCAGAGGGGAAAGCAGTATTCCATCAAGCTGCGGATGAGAGCTTTGTATGTGGTGAGAAGCTCAGGTGTGCCAAGGAAGGACTTCGCATGACAGAGGATGCCCAGTCAGTGACGCTTTGGAGGCCAGCTTGGAAATGTGGTTTTCCCAGGAAAGATAAAAAGAGAGAAAGAGAAAGAGAAAGTGAAAGAGAAAGAGAAAGAGAAAGATAAAGCGAAA
Organism: Myxine glutinosa; assembly: GCF_964187855.1. Lineage (NCBI taxonomy): Eukaryota > Metazoa > Chordata > Myxini > Myxiniformes > Myxinidae > Myxine > Myxine glutinosa. The sequence goes on from NC_136263.1 coordinate 69,379,145, forward strand.
GAGAAAGCGAAAGAGAAAGAAAAAGAGACAGAGACAGACAGAGACAGCGAGAAAGAGACGGCGAGAGAGAGACGGCGAGAGAGAGACGGCGAGAGAGAGACGGCGAGAGAGAGACGGCGAGAGAGAGAGAGAGAGAGAGACGGCGAGAGAGAGAGACGGCGAGAGAGAGAGACGGCGAGAGAGAGAGACGGCGAGAGAGAGAGACGGCGAGAGAGAGAGACGGCGAGAGAGAGAGACGGCGAGAGAGAGAGACGGCGAGAGAGAGAGACGGCGAGAGAGAGACGGCGAGAGAGAGACGGCGAGAGAGAGACGGCGAGAGAGAGACGGCGAGAGAGAGACGGCGAGAGAGAGACGGCGAGAGAGAGACGGCGAGAGAGAGACGGCGAGAGAGAGACGGCGAGAGAGAGACGGCGAGAGAGAGACGGCGAGAGAGAGACGGCGAGAGAGAGACGGCGAGAGAGAGAGAAAGAGAAAGAGAAAGAGACCGAGACAGAGAAAGAGAGATGGCGAGGTAGAGAGAAAGAGAAAGAGAAAGAGAAAGAGATGGCGAGATAGAGAAAAAGAGAAAGAGAAAGAGAAATGGCGAGAGAGAGAGAGAAAGAGAAACAGAGACAGAGAAACAGAGACAGAGACAGAGAGAGAGACAGAGACTGAGACAGAGAGAGGGAGGGGAACGGGAGAAAGAGGGAGAGATAGAGGAGGTGGGAGAGACAGAGGGGCGTGAGAGACAGAGAGACAGAGGGGGCGTGAGAGACAGAGGGGGCGTGAGAGCCAGAGGGGGCGTGAGAGCCAGAGGGGGCGTGAGAGCCAGAGGGGGCGTGAGAGCCAGAGGGGGCGTGAGAGCCAGAGGGGGCGGGAGAGACGGAGGGGGCGGGAGAGACGGAGGGGGCGTGAGAGACAGAGGGGCGTGAGAGACAGAGGGGCGTGAGAGACAGAGGGGCGTGAGAGACAGAGGGGCGTGAGAGACAGAGGGGCGTGAGAGACAGAGGGGCGTGAGAGACAGAGGGGCGTGAGAGACAGAGGGGCGTGAGAGACAGAGGGGGCGTGAGAGACAGAGGGGGTGTGAGAGAGAGACGGGGTGTGAGAGACGGAGGGGGTGTGAGAGACGGAGGAGGTGTGAGAGACGGAGGGGGTGTGAGAGACGGAGGGGGTGTGAGAGACGGAGGGGGTGTGAGAGACGGAGGGGGTGTGAGAGACGGAGGGGGTGTGAGAGACGGAGGGGGTGTGAGAGACGGAGGGGGTGTGAGAGACGGAGGGGGTGTGAGAGACGGAGGGGGTGTGAGAGACGGAGGGGGTGGGAGAGACGGAGGGGGTGGGAGAGACGGAGGGGGTGGGAGGGACGGGGGGGGGTGGGAGAGACGGAGGGGGTGGGAGAGACGAAGAGGGTGGGAGAGAGGGAGAGGGCGGGAAAGACAGTGGGAAATGGGGAATATATAGAGGGGAGAGAGAAAGTGAAGGGAAGAGAGAAAAAAAGAAAGAGGGGAAGAGAAGAAGAGAGAAATTAATCCATCCTCATCCATCTTACCCCACGATGAAGCAACATATCGCGAAACTGATTTGCACGAGCCTCCAGAGGCAGGGCAGCTCTCTCCCTTGCTGCAACCATCTCTGTCTCACTCGCCTCTTTATCTGCTTCAGACTCAGTGTCGTCCTTCCTGCACCATACACAAAGCACCAAGGACGAAAATTAAAATCTGATCAAAGGTGCCGTGAACTTGCCCATTTTTTTCCTGAAACTCATGTTGTCCACTGCCAGTGACAGGAAAAGCATTGTTAACGAGAACGGCACTTGGTGGAGCACATACCTGCCAGATTGAACAGATTAAGCTTTGTATCCCACTGATAGGCCATAGGCCGCATTCTGCATCCGGACCTGAACCAAAATCGAATCAGTTTCTTCTTGTGACATACCCAACTCATCCACCAAGATGTATCACAATCCTTCCACAACATTTTGACATATTAGACTATATATGATTTTGGCCCCATCTTTCAATTGCGAAGAATCACTTAAAAAGAAAAACAATTCTCGTATCCTGATCCAGATCTTCGCCAAAATCGAAGCAATTGGTTCTCAACACACCCAACCTGTTCAACCAAGTTTTGTCCGAAATCATCCATAACTTTTTGAGATATCATACTATATATCATTTTTGGTGCTCTCAATGGTGAACAATCGCATTAAAAAAATTGGCAGTTGTAGGATCCAGACATTCACCAAAATGTAATAAATTTTCCTCATCATACAGCCAATCTGTCCACCAAATTTCATCCGAAACTGTCCACAACAACAACAACACAACAGGCATTTTAAGGCCATTTTCCCTGCTAGAGCGGGTGTTAGCCTTGCGGTCCCCATGACAATCTTCTCCATTTTGCCCTATTTTCTGCATCTCTCCTTGTTAACCCCCTTGCCCTTGGATGTTCATATAGCAGGCAATTAACATCTGCTATTCCAGGTATACAGAGATTGGAGGGATTGGGGAGGTAGGAAAATGGTTACTAAAAGCTCCTGAGTACACGATAAACCGTCATTCATTTCATTTCGTCACAAATAAACAACACAAAACAGACTTTGTAAAACAAGGTGAGGATTTTGGGTCGGTATGATCAATGAATGACATGAGACTGCAATCAGAGAGCAAATTCAGACAGAGAATAGGCACAGGCCGTATCAGCATGTATCAACTTATCGTTTCAGCGTACCTTTAAGGGAGTGTTTAACATCGCCGGATGGCTTGGCAGGATGGTCTAAACGAGAGGTATACGGACTCGACTGAGCTCATGGCATACATGGTGATACGTCAATGTGTGTGCCATCCCTCGGATAAACATGATACTGGGTGTTCCGCATGCCAGCACTGGCCATTAAAGATCCCACGGTCTACTTCAAAAAGCAGTAGTTGAGTTACCACCGACACCCTGGGTAAATTACAAGTCCCTACCATCACTGACAATGGCAAACAACCCAGCATGTTGCCTGTGCCAAGAAACTGCTTCAGTGGCACAGACTCTCTGTAAAGGATATGGTACGACGATGACGACATTGACAGATGGATTACACTCAATAGACCTCTGAGGCAAAAGAGCAAAAACATCTCTAAATGTTATATTTCGTAGAACAACAGATTTTGGTGTCAGTGTATTTAAAACTTTTCGTTAAGTAAAAAAGATGTTTTCTCGGACTCATCTTTCAATAAACAATATATATATACACACATACATACACACACACACATGGTACAATGATTATATCCATTGTGTGTATGGTGGAAATGTCACACAAATAATTGACAATTTCAAAATGTCACATTTGAAACGGCAGGGTGGGTGGAGAAGAAAAAGCTCAAAATACCACGAGCGCACATATGGTCACTCAAACGGAAATCCAGTCATTTTTCAAAGGGATTATTCAGTTGAAAGTTAAACAACGAAAGCGAATCAAATGGTTTTCAAACTTGCATCAAAAAATATGCTCAATGGTCAAGTTATTTTCTTGCTTGGCCTTGGCCATTTTTGAGATGCTCTATGCATGAGATGCTCTAATCTTGATCAAAATACGTACTTTGCTTCGTCACTGGCACTTTGGTGCTTTTATTTAATCTTTTGATCCTGCAACGACCAAATAAAAACACAACTCGGAAGACAACCCAAACAAACGTTTTGGCATCATTTAATGATCAGTTTAAGTGCTTTCGTTTTAACGTCGTTGGCAAATAGGGGACATTATTATCAGTTTACGTAGATCCGTTTTACGTTCATAGTCAGGGCCCTTAGGGATATTTTGGGGCCGTTTGGTTCAAATTCTTCCAAAAGCACCAAATTTGGCCCAGATTTGCCCATGCCATACTCTTTCGATTTTGGACGGGCGCCAAGACGGGCGGCGCCCCCCCCCCCCGGGGGCCCCATATTGGCGAAATACTAAATGGCCGCCACCCGGATTAGAGGAAAATCAGTTAAATAATCAAAAGGGTTGGAAATTTGGAATCATGTATGATACCACTTTTCAGGGGTTCTCGAGGTCGAGGAATCCAATTATGATGTTATTTTGATGATTCGAGGTCAAGGTCAACCCTCAAGGTCATCTTAAAGGTCATTTTTGAGTCAAACATGTCGGTTTTTGAGTTTTTTGTCAAGATTTACACGAGGTTCACCATTTTATGTTTCTGGGTTGGGTAATCGAACTCTGACCTTATTTTTGACAATTAGAGGAAATATTTACATGTCTATTTCCTAATTTTCAGGCATATGCAGTTCATCAGTCTAATTACAAAGGTACAGATTTTGATGTTTTATGAACTGTATGCCATATCCTTGTTTAATTTTTGTACGATCATGATCCGGGTTCATGTATACATGATTGTATACATGTCAAATATGACGTCATAGGTCATGTGACCTGGCGGCCATATTGGATTTTATGAAAACCTTAAAAATGGATCCCTGCCTTCATTTTTCGATCGATTCATTTTGAACTTTGACCACTTATAGTACGCCATGTGATTGGATGCATATCCTAATTATGACGTCATAGGTCAGGTGACATGGCGGGATGGACCGGTATGGTCCCCGGATCATACCGCCCTTGGCGCCCGTCAAAAATCGAAAGAGTATGGCATGGGCAACATCTGCGCCAAATTTTATTCCTTTGGAAGAATTTGAACCAAAATATCCCTAAGGGCCCTGACTATCAACAAAAATGTTTATTATCACTTATAATTGCTCCATCACAAAGTTGTGTTTTTGTGCACAGTACAGTCCCATAGGGGACACGAGTGGAGTCCCTGCAAACCACGTGATCAGGAACCTTCGCGAATCGCGATTTCTCGGCGGCAGATTCGCTCCCGTCCCACCATGTGACCAACGAAATAATGAGGAAACCTCAACACCTAATCAGGTTGTTTTCTTTTGTCTCCAATATGTACAAAAGTCAATCACTTGCTACCAGATGATGAGGCGGTCACTTCTCCCTCTTCATCTTCAAAACTCAACCACTCTCCTCTCCACCGACCTCGACTCACTCAAGCAACATCTCCCCCATGTAAATGTGAGCAAATACACCCTATGTAAATATTTGTATACCTATGAAACTATTGGTTCACGAGTTATCAATTGACCACTATATTCGTCATGTGTGTGCGTCTGTCTGTGTGCGTCTGTGTGTGTGTGTGTCTGTCCGCAGCATAACTACCCGATGATATCATCCGATCTTGATGAAACTTGGGTGGGAGGTTGATATCATGATCGAGTTGCGTCCTGCCAAGAGTGGGCGTATTGCGCCCATTGTGGGCGGAGCCACGCCCGAAAAAGATGTCTTTTTAGGCGATAATCGAGTTCAAGCTACATCTTCTCCGAGGGGTTTGGTGGAATCTGACAGGGGTTTCGACATTTCGTTAGGCCAATGTCATGTGTCTAGCCCCACGGAGCTCGATTTTTCATTTTCGCCCCAAGGTCAAGGTCACAAGGTCACGAAATTTAGAAAAGTCTATTTTTGATGGTTTTATTACATTGTTCGCTTCCTGATGGGGTGAAATGTCGTACATTATCTTATATTATCACATACATAATAACGCCAGGGGATTCCGTTTCCGGTCCGGTCGTGAGAGGACGCTGGCGTCACTTGCTCGCCGCTTCTCTGACTGGACCATTGTCCGTATCTTGCTTTCCTGGTGGTCGTGGCGGATTTTTGGCCATCGAGTCTGCCCTCTGCACGGTCCCGGCTCTGCTCTGCTCTGCTGCTCCTGGCTTCACCTGCTCGGCTCCTTCGCTGTTTCCTCGGGCTCACTCTCGTGGGTTGTGCCCATTGTTTGCAGCGGCGGTGGTGGCGGTTTGCCGCCGTGATCTTGATTAGCGGCGGCGGTCGTTTGCCGCTGCATTTGCCGCTTTGCCTCCTCAACCTTGGCCTCGTGCTCGTCTCTTCGCTCCTGTCTGCCCTCTGCATGGTCCCGGCTCTGCTCCTGGCTTCACCTGCTCGGCTCCTTCGCCGTTTCCTCGGGCCCACTCCCGTGGGTTGTGACGATTGTTTCGCCTCCTCACCCTTGGCCTCGTGCTCGTCCCTTCACTCCTGCTGGCATGGCTCTGCGGTACTCCGCCGCAAGGCTTCTCCTGCTTAAAACCCGCTCCACCCCATCATGCATCTCTGCAATCAAATCGAATGGACTCCTGCGTCGACCCAGGTACATTCACCGTGGCTCCGGTCGTAAGTTTGTTTATTTACAATCAGGTCACTCCATCCCCATCCTCTGGTCGGCTCAGCGCACTCCCACTCATCGTCCCAACACACCTGGTCACAACAACGCACAAAATCGCACCTCCTGTCTGCGAACCCTGGCCAAATCACCTGGATTCATACTCGCCGTACAAAACAACATCAAGCTCACCCTGTTCAATACCCGGTCCCTCAACAACAAATGCCTCATCCTGAACGACTACATCCTGGAAAATAAACTGGACTTTCTCTGTCTCACTGAGACCTGGCAACAACCACTGGACTACTACACGCTCAACCTCACCACACCCAATGGATATTCTTACATCAATAAACCACGCTCGGAGGGCCGAGGTGGTGGAATTGCCGTTATTCACCGACAAGACATCAAGACCAACCTCATCTCCATCTCATCTGCTCCATCATTTGAACACCTGGCTTTTAAACTCTCTGGTCACACACAGTCAGTCATGGCTGTTGTCTACCGCCCTCCCAAACCACACCCATCATTCCTGTCTGACTTCTCCTACTTTCTGACCCAGCTATGTTCCCTCTCCCCCTCAATCCTCCTCCTTGGTGATTTCAATATCCACATGGACTCCACTGACTCCACGCTAACCACTGACTTCACTGATTTACTCACCTGCTTTAACCTCACTCAACATGTCAACTTTCCTACCCATAACCGTGGTCACATTTTGGACCTTGTCTGCTCTACTGGACTAATTTTGCACCATCTCTCTGGCTCCGATCTCACTCTTTGACCACCTAGCCATCACTCTGACCATCAACATCCCCACCCCAGCACCAAGGCATTATCGCACTATCAACTTCCGTAAGCTAAACGCTCTTTCACCTACCTCATTCTCATCGACCCTCTCTGAAAAAATGTCCACTTCTCCCTTCGTTGACCTCCACACCCCTTCTGACCTCACTGACTACTACAACCACACTCTCTCCTCCTGCCTTGACCAACTTGCGCCTATAAAAACCAAAACAGTTTCTTTCACCCATTCTGCTCCCTGGTTTACCCCTGAACTCCGCCTGATGAAAACTCGTGCTCGCCAACTTGAAAGACTCCGCAATAAAACAGGTCTCACAGTTCACTCCCAGGCCTACAAGGACCACATACAACACTATAAAGATGCCCTCTCCCGTGCCCGCTCCGCCTACTACTCTCAAATTATCCACTCTGGCTCCGGAAACCCAAAAGCACTCTTCTCTACAATAAACAAACTCCTCAGCCCCCTGAACACCACCACCCAGTCATTCACAATAGACAACTGCATCTCCTTCCTTTCATTCTTCCAACGCAAAATTGAAAACATCTACAACAGCTTGACCACCGCCGCACCCGCTCCCCCTCAAACCACCTGCCCCCCCTTATCCTGCCATCCCCTGTCTCAATTCTCCCCAGTCTCCCCTACTGACCTCTCTGAACTCATCGGAATGAAAACTGCCACCTGCACTCTTGACCCCATCCCCTCCAGCTTTGTCAAGGCCTCCCTTCCTGCTCTCTCTCCACTTATCATTGCAACAATAAACTCCTCCCTGTCTACAGGCATCGTCCCACCATCCCTCAAAATTGCTGCTGTTACCCCCATTCTGAAAAAACCTGGACTAAACCCTGACACCCTAAATAACTTCAGACCCATCTCCAACCTACCCTTTCTGTCAAAGGTTTTGGAACGCGCTGTAGCTACTCAACTCAAACATCACCTCTCTGCCAATAACCTGTATGAAACATTCCAATCCGGATTCCGCTCCAACCACAGTACTGAAACTGCTCTCCTCAAAATCACCAACGACCTTCTCCTCTCCTCTGACGCTGGCAACCTCAACATTCTCATCCTCCTCGACCTCAGCGCCGCCTTTGACACCATCGATCACACCATCCTCCTCACCCGACTTGAAACCACCTTTAACATTACCGGCACTGCCCTCTCTTGGATTAAATCATACCTCTCTGACAGACGTCAGTTCATCTCCATCAATAACTGCAAATCCCCCACTGCTCCCCTCCCCCAAGGTGTCCCCCAAGGTTCAGTTCTTGGCCCCCTCCTCTTCATCCTTTACCTGTCCCCCCTCGGTCACTTAATCCGCCGTCATGGTCTCCAATTCCACTGCTTCGCCGATGACATCCAGCTTTTCATCTCCACCGCCACCCACTCTATCCTGACAAACTGCATCACTGAAATAAAATCCTGGCTTCAAATCAACTTCCTCAAACTTAACTGTGATAAATCTGAAATAATCATCATTGGCCCAAAAACGCTCACCAAGTCCACCCATAACTTTGCCCTCAACATCGACGGTTTCCCAGTATCCACCTCCCCTCACATCCGGAATCTTGGCATCATCTTTGACCAAACCCTCTCCTTCGACAAATACACTAAACAGATCACAAAGACAGCCTTCTTTCACCTGAAAAACATCGCCCGTCTCCGTCCATCCCTCTCCTCCGTGGCTGCAGAAACCCTCATCCACGCCTTCATCACTTCCCGTCTGGACTACTGCAATAGCCTCCTTTATGGTTCACCCTCAACAATCACCAATAAACTCCAATACATTCAGAACTCCGCTGCCCGTCTACTCACCCATTCCCTGACCCGTGACCACACCACCCCCATCCTTTACAAGCTTCACTGGCTCCCCATCTCCCAGAGAATCCAGTACAAAATCCTCCTCTTGACCTACAAAGCCCTCCATAACCTGGCCCCATCCTACCTGGCTGACCTCCTCTCCAGACACACTCCCACCCACAACCTCCGCTCTGCTGGTACCAACCTCCTGACCCCCCCACCCTCTGGAACTCGCTACCTCACACCATCAGAGACTCCTCCTCACTCACCACATTCAAAACATCACTCAAGACCCACCTGTTCAACACTGCATTCAACATTTAACCCACAGCATCTAACCCCTGACTATCTCCTCTCCTTCTCCCTCCTTTGTGCTTTGAATATTTCGCTATTGATTCTTTTTTTTTGCAATTGTTTTTATGTTTTGCTATGCATTATGTTTTGCGCTCTGTCAAAGCGTCTTTGGGCTTCCTGAAAAGCGCTATATAAAATAAATGCATTATTATTATTATTATTGACTCAGCCTGTCATCCTTCTGAGGTCGGCAAATTGAGTACCAGCTTGCTGGGATGAATGATCCCGGTGTGTACCCCGGTTTAGAATAGGTACACTGTATCCCTGCGCATCGTAAGAGGCGACTAAGGGTTAGCGTCAGGAAGGGCATCCGGCCATAAAAACATTGCCTCAAACAGGGAACCATGATTGTCATGTGGCCCGCAAGGCTAACCCCCGCTCTAGCGGGGAAAATGGCCTTAAAACGATCATTCATACATAATGAAATACAAGTTTTCCAACAAATTTCAGAATCCTCGACCTTTGACCTTTGAAGGTCACAAAGGTCAAAGTTTCGAAGTTGTCGGAATCTAACCGAATTTTCGGTATTGTGTAGCTAACTAACCTCATAACTGATTATACATTATTTTCTATCTCATTTCAAGGTCAGTAACCTTCGTTTTGACATTTCTGGGCCTGGCCTGTTTCGATTATAGTCCGTCCTTTGTCATTGAATACCGCTCACTCGTGAACCATCGTTGTCTTCTCCTGACTTGTAAGTACCTATCATGTAACTTATTTTATTGTTTTATGTCATATACAGTCACGTAAAAAAGTAAGTACTGTACACCTCATGTAAAGTTTTGACTTTTTCAACATATTTCAACATACAGCTATTTGATCTTCATTTCAACAATATTGAGAGATAAAGGTGATATAATATAACAAAGATCATGAAATATTTACATTTTGTAGTACATTGTATAATTTAAATAAGCATAAATGCAAATTTCACATGTGGAAAAAGTAAGTACACCCCTACATTTATCACTACTTCAAATACGTAAAATTAGAATCAGGTGCACCAGCTCAGGTGCAAATGATTAGAACATCGTTAGAGAGGATATTGGAGGAACCTGTCTGATTTAAACCTCAGACATTTAGTTTGGTTTGCTCTTTGCTGTTGAAGTGTGCGGCATCACCATCCCGAGATCAAAACAGCTCTCTGGGGCCTTCAGAAAGAAGGTTATATATGCCTACGAGTCTGGGAAGGGATTTAAAAAGATCTCCAAACAATTTGAAATCAATCATTCGACTGTCCGGAAGATCATCTACAAGTGGAGAAGATTCCAAACAACTGCCAACTTGTTCAGGCCAGGCCGCCCCAGCAAGTTCAGCCCGAGAGCAGACCACAAGATGCTGAAAGAAGTCTCCAAGAACCCCAGAATGTCATCACGTGACCTACAGGTAGCTCTTGCCACTGTTGATGTCAAAGTGCACAAGTCTACCATTAGAAAGAGGCGGCACAAGTTTGATCTACATGGGAGGTGTGCCAGGAGGAAACCTTTGCTGTCCAGAAAGGACATCAGGGCAAGACTAAAGTTTGCCAATGAACACTGAGGCAAAGACCAGCACTTCTGGAACAATGTGCTATGGACAGATGAGTCAAAGGTAGAGCTATTTGGCCACAATACCAGAAGACATGTTTGGCGAAAACCAAAGACAGCATTTGACCCCAAGAACCTGATACCAACTGGAAAGCATGGTGGTGGCAATATTATTGTTTGGGGCAGCTTTGCTGCATCAGGGCCTGGGCAGCTCACCATCATAGAATCCACTATGAATTCTTCATTGTACCAGAGGGTGCTTGAGGATATAAATGTGAGGCCATCTGTCGGAAGGTTGAAGCTCAACCGTAGGTGGACTTTGCAACATGACAATGACCCTAAACATACCAGTAAATCCACCAAGGAATGGCTGAAAAGAAGAAATGGAGGGTTCTGGAACGGCCGAGTCAAAGCCCGGATCTAAATCCCATCGAGATGTTGTGGGGGGGATTTGAAACGAGCTGTGCAACAATTTTTTGTTGAATAAATTATTGTAAAGTCAATTTTTCATTGTTTATTGTTCAATTAGATCACCTTTATCCATAGATACTGTTTAAATGAAGATCAAATATTGATATGTCCACATATGTCAAAAAGATTTGAAAAACATTTCATGGGGTGTACTTACTTTTTCCACATGCGAAATTTGCATTTATGTTTATTTAAATTATACAATGGACTACAAAATGTAAATGTTTCATGATAATTGTTATATTATATCACCTTTATCTATCAATATTGTTGAAATGAAGATCAAATAGCTATATGTTGAAATATGTTGAAAAAGTCAAAACTTTACATGGGGTGTACTTACTTTTTCACGTGAAAATACATACATACATACATACATACATACATACATACATACATACATACATACATACATGTATGTATGTATGTATGTATGTATGTATTTTCACGTGAAAAAGTAAGTACACCCCATGTAAAGTTTTGACTTTTTCAACATATTTCAACAATATTGATAGATAAAGGTGATATAATATAACAAATATCATGAAACATTTACATTTTGTAGTCCATTGTATAATTTAAATAAACATAAATGCAAATTTCGCATGTGGAAAAAGTAAGTACACCCCATGAAATGTTTTTTAAATCTTTTTGACATATGTGGACATATCAATATTTGATCTTATATATATATATATATATATATATATACATATATATATATATATATATATATATATATATATACATACATATATATATATATATATATATATATACATACATATACATACATACATATATATATATATATATATATATATATATATATATATATATATATATATATATATATATATATATATATATATATATATATATAATACAGTCGGACACCACTATATTATACAGTACCTTTTCAGGACTGGAAGGACACCTTGCGACATCGGGTTCAAATCTCGAGCCAATGACAAACTTTCACCCTGGTGTTTTGTATGCATGCAGGGCGAGGCATCTAAGCTCGACACTAAGCTGGAGGATCCGTCTGTCAGCACTGGAGTGTTGGTGGACGTTGAAGATCCCCTGGTGTATTTTGCGAAGAGTAAGCAAGGTATCACCAACACCCTGAATAAATCAAATCCCTCCCTGCCAGTCAGGCCTGGTCAGCAGGTTCCAGAAAGACTTTGCCCAGAACCATTCCACCCTCACACCCGACCGCCTCCACAAGATGGGAATAATTAGGGCCGTTGAGAAGAAGTTAAATTGCTTTCTTCCCCCGAAATGGCAGTTGTTCAAAATATATTAGTGGCTTGCATCGCAAGCCTTTTGATAGAAGTAAAGCTCCAAAATTCCTGCACAGTTATATTCTCTGTGAATCGTTTTCCCAGTCTTTATATTCTACTCAACGCGGCATTGTCATACACCTGACCTCACACATATACACCTCTCACATTGCCAAGCTTTTCCAGTACCCACTTATGGTACTTTCGAATTTCACACTAAAAGTCATTAAAAATAAAAATATTTAAAACCTTGTCATGTTTTTGGACAACTTCCGACAGCTGGAAAAAAAAACCAACAAAAGAAAATGAGTGTTGGGTATTCAGACTTCTATTATTTATTCCACAAAGACATCTGGTTCACCAAAGGCAATATTAGCAGTAAAAGGTCATACTCCATTCAGAGATAGTGTAAAAACTCATGCTGGGGTGCAGGGTGTTGGCTCATTAGCGAGCATTAGTAGATGCATCCAGTGTTTGCAGCATATCTTGTGCCTGGTAACCAAGAGTTCCCCAGCTGGCGTCCACGTTTGCCCTATTACACCCTGCGAAGGTAGGTCTGGCACTAGTCTGCCAACAGCCAAGATTGATCAATCATTTTGCTACTGCGTATTGATGGCACAATGAAAATTATGAGAGGACAAGCTTTCTGGCAGGCCCGTTTCAGAGGACTATACACTGTATTTGACATCCAGGCCAAAGATGTCATTTTGGTTCAGATGCAAGAGCGAGATGTGGATGAATGTACGTTTGCTTGCACCCCAGCTGCAATACATTGTCGATACAGATTGGTCTGTTTAACTAGATGGTATTCATTGAATACTTACCCCTGCGCAGTCAATTTAGTGCGAGCCAATTCTTCTGTTTTTGAACGTTTGCTTTTTTTTATCCAATATGGCTGCCAGACCACGTTAGCGATTACGTCATCAATTTATATCCTCCAATATAATTGTGTACATCACGCTCAATAAATTTCAAACTGATCAGACTGAGCATTGCCCTTGTGAAATTATGATGTCATAATTACGACACCAATGACATCATCGATGACAACACCTATTCCCCATGTGGAGTTCTTTATGATGAGCCACGTTTCAATTTTTCCATGGAGGGTTTTGGAGAAAAAGAGGTGTAACGTTTTTCAGGTTTTCCAAGATGGCACCTGTACCACGTAACCTATTACATCATAATTATCATTAAAATATTCAGCAGGAATGTAACATTGAATACAGGAATGCAGGCAGGAATGGTACAATGAATGTAACGTGTCCATCAGACAAAGTTGACGAGAAAAAAAATTCATACTGATTAGATGAAGCGTTATACTTGTCGAATTATGACATCATAATGAAGGAACCAACGACATCACCACTAACACATCTTATTTCCCATGGGGAGTACTTGACAATGAGCTAGGTCTCAATTTTTTCCATTGGCGGTTTGGGAGATATAGAGGGGTTATGTTTTTCCAAGATGGCATCCATACCACGTGACCTATGATGTCATACAACAACAACAACAACAACAACAACAACAACAACATGCATTTTAAGGCCATTATCCCTGCTAGAGTGGGGGTTAGCCTTGCGGTTCCCATGACAATCTTCTCCATTTTGCCCTATTTTCTGCATCTCCCCTTGTTAACCCCCTTGCCCGCATTTCTTCTTCCACCATCTTTAGCCAAGTCTTTCTCGGTCTTCCCCGTCCGCCCTCTACTTCCTTCTACATTCATTTCCATCACTCTTCTCAACCAGTCGCTTTCATCCTTCCTCAACACATGACCAAACCATCTCAACCTGTTCCTCTTCACAGCATCAATCACAGGCTCTATTCCCATCATCTTTCACAATTCATCATTTGTCTTCCTCTCTCTCAACGATACTCCGCACATCCACCGAACCATTCGCATTTCCACCCTTTCCAGCCTTCGTTGCTGCTCTACATTCATGACCCATGTCTCGCTCCCATAAATCATAACACTTCTCACATATGCAGCATACACCTTTCCCTTCAGCTTCAACGACACTCCCCTCCTCGTCAGCACGCCACTCAGTTCCCGAAACTTCTTCCATGCACATCTCACTCTAGCAACCGTTGCCGAGTCTGATCCACCTTCTCCATTCAGCATGTCTCCGAGGTAGCAAAATGTTTGCACACCTTCCAGCTTCACGCCGTCTCCAAGATCCAGCTCAACATTTCCTCCATCTGCAGCTCCCTCTGTGCACACCTTACTTTTGAATGTAGCTGCCACACTGGTTAATGACCCTCTCAGGCCACTACATTTTTGATGAACCCACTCAGCGCACATTGTACATTGAATGGAGTTCACTCCGACACCCTTTCTGCACACAGCACAGGGCCACTTCCCAGTTCTTTCCACCTCACCACATGCTTTACCACTTGCCATCACCTTCGTCTTTCCTATATTCACCTTCAGACCTTTTGTCTCCTTACATTCCTTCCACTTGTTCATCTTTTCCTTCAGTCCAACCATACTTTCCGCAATCAACACCAGATCATCTGCATACAACAACTCCCACGGTAAACCCTCCTTTACGTTCTGAGCCAGCACCTCCATCACAGCTACAAATAGTAGTGCTCCCACCTCTAGTGCTCCCACCAATAGTAGTGCCTAGTACCGACCCCTGATGCACTCCCACCTTCACCACAAACTCACCACTGTTCCCGCCCTTTGTCCTTAAAGCTGTGCGTGCTCTTGTGTACATTGCCATCACTACTCTGATCAACCATTCCTCCACTCCTAACTTCCTCAATGCCCATGTCAATACTTTGCGTGGAACCCGATCGAATGCTTTCTCCAGATCAACAAACCCAAGAAACAACTTCTTCCTCTTCTCCATGTACCTCTCCTGCAACTGCCTCACAATAAAGAGCGCGTCTGTCATTCCTCTTCCTGGCATAAATCCAAACTGCATTTCGTCGATCTTCACCTTCTTCCTTATCCTCCTCTCCAACACCCTTTCCAATACCTTCATTCCATGCTCCAATAACTTTATCACTCGGTACGAGCCACACTCCAGAGGGTCACCTTTCCCCTTGCATAGAGGGACGAGGGTACTCAGTTCCCAATCCACTGGAATGCGGCCTTCTTTCACCACCAGATTACAGATCTCTGTCATTCTCTTCACACCCCAACTTCCTGCTGCCTTCAACATATCTCCCACAACTCCTATCGGCCCTCCCGCTTTTCTACTCTTCATTGCTTTTATAGCTTCCTCAACTTCCTTCTCAGTTATCGTCTCTGCCGGTCCTAAAACTGGGTTACTCTCTATGTTGCCATCCCATTCATTCTCTATATTCAACAGCATTTCCATATATGTGACATATGTGACCTATGATGTCATAATAAGGAGGGATGCAGAAACAAGGAGAGATGCAGAAAATAGGGCAAAATGGAGAAGATTGTCATGGGGACCGCAAGGCTAACCCCCGCTCTAGCAGGGAAAATGGCCTTAAAATGCATGTTGTTGTTGTTGTTGTTGTTGATGGTCATAATTATGAATAAAATAATTATATAGGCGGAGGCTCATTCTATAGGCGGAGGCACTCTTATGGTAAAATTTAGTGTCAATCGGACCAACGGTTGCCGAGAAAATGAATTTTAACAAGCGTTACGCCTCGGTCCCCCGTCGGTGAAGTGATGCGAGTTGACAAAGTGGAAGACGCAAGGTGGCCATCTTGGATTTTGACGTGGCAACCCAATTTTCAATAGCGTTCTCCCTTATGCGTAGATACAACCACACACCGGATTAGAAGTTAGTAGTTCGTTTATTTTTCCAAGATATTTTGCTCACAAGGTTCAGACATATATATATATGGTGGCGGCCATCTTGGATTTTGACGTGGCGACTCAATTTTCAATAGCGTTCTTCCTTATGCCTAGATACACCCACACACCAGATTAGAAGTTGGTACTTCGCTTATTTTTCAAGATATTCCGCTCACAAGGTTCAGACATACATGGCGGTGGCCATCTTGGATTTTGACGTGGCGACCCAATTTTCAATAGCGTTCTTCCTTATGCGTGAGTACACCCACACACCACATTAGAAGTTGGTACTCCGCTTATTTTTCAAGATATTCCGCTCACAAGGTTCAGACATACATGGTGTCAGACATACATGGCAGCGGCCATCTTGGATTTTGACGTGGGTTGCACCCACACACCAAATTCGAATGTGGTCCTTCGCTTACGCATGCACGGACACACGGAGGGAGGGGAAAACCATAGTCCCCCTTTCGCTCCGCGGTGCGACAAAAATGCAGACACGTACGCACCCGAATGCCTAACCCTGATTTTTGCTTCATGAGCGCAGGGTAATAATCAGTCAGAACCACTAATAAGAGCAAATCAGAGATGGGGCCAACCTACTTCATTCAGTGAGATAAGGGGCCGACATGCTTCATTACCCTGTGCTCGCGTAGCAAAAAGCGAGGTTAAGCAATCGGTTACGTACGTACGTGTGCTGTATGTGTGCCTTACGTATGCCATGTGCACTGTCTGCATTTTAAAAATTCATTTTCTCGACAACCATCGATTTCGATTTGATTGACATGAAATTTTACCTCAGGAGCGCCTGTGGATTTTTTTGCTGATAATTATGACGTCATAGGCCACGTTGTATGGACATCATCTTGGAAAAACGTTACACCACTATATCTCCCAAACCGCTTAATGGAAAAAAATTGAAACATGGCTCATTGTCAAGTACTGTCAAGTAGTGTCATGGGGAACAAGATATGTTGATGGTGATGTCATAGGTTCCTCCATTATGACGTCATAATTCGACAAGTACAACGCTTGATCTGATCAGTATGGAAAAAAAAAATTCTCTGCAACTGTTCGTGTAATGACCACAAAATTTTCAGAATATGAGCGGCTCCTCCTGTAGAATTGTTCTAATGATAATTATGACATCATTGGTCACGTGGTACAGGCGCCATCTTGGAAAAAAATCGAAAAAAGTTGAACCTCTATATCTCCGAAACCACTCCATGGAAAAAATTGAAATACAGCTCAATGTCAAGCACTCCCCTTGGGGGAATAAGATATGTTAATGATGATGTCATCAGTACCGTAATAATGACGTCATAATTCGGCAAGTACAACGCTTGATTTGATCAGTATAAAAAATTTTCTCGACAATTCTTGGACCGATTGGCAAAATTTTCACCATAGTTGCGTCTCCTCCTGTAGAATATTTTAATGATAATCATGATGTCATAGTTCAGCGGTAAAGGTGCCATATTGCAAAAACCGAAAAACTTTGCCCCTCCATATCTCCGACCCCGCTCCATGGAAAAAAAATTGAAACATGGCTCATTGTCAAGTACTCCCCATGGGGAATAAGATATGTTCATGATGACATTGGCGCCTTCATTATGACGTCATAAATTGACAGGGACGACGCTTCGTCAGATCATTTTGAAATTTATTGACCGTGATCGACGCAACAATTATATCAGAGAATATACATTTATATCACGGGGTCTGGCAGCCATATTGGATCAAAGGAAAAAAAACAACCTTCAAAAACAAAAGATTTCACTCACACCAAGTTGACTGCACAGGGTAAGTATTCTTTGACTACCATCTAGTTTAGTCAGATAAGGGGCCGACCTGCTTCGTTCAGTCAGAGATGGGGCCGACCGGCTTCGTTCAGTCAGAGATGGGGCCGACCGGCTTCGTTCAGTCAGAGATGGGGCCAACCTGCTTCCTTCAGTCAGATGGGGCCGACCTGCTTCGATCAGTCAGATGGGGCCGACCTGCTTCGTTCAGTCAGATGGGGCCGACCTGCTTCGTTCAGTCAGATGGGGCCGACCTGCTTCGTTCAGTCAGATGGGGCCGACCTGCTTCGTTCAGTCAGATGGGGCCGACCTGCTTCGTTCAGTCAGATGGGGCCGACCTGTTTCATTCAGTCAGATGGGGCCGACCTGCTTCATTCAGTCAGATGGGGCCGACCTGCTTCGTTCAGTCAGATGGGGCCGACCTGCTTCGTTCAGTCAGATGGGGCCGACCTGCTTCGTTCAGTCAGATGGGGCCGACCTGCTTCGTTCAGTCAGATGGGGCCGACCTGCTTCATTCAGTCAGATGGGGCCGACCTGCTTCGATCAGTCAGATGGGGCCGACCTGCTTCGTTCAGTCAGATGGGGCCGACCTGCTTCGTTCAGTCAGATGGGGCCGACCTGCTTCGTTCAGTCAGATGGGGCCGACCTGCTTCGTTCAGTCAGATGGGGCCGACCTGCTTCGTTCAGTCAGATGGGGCCGACCTGCTTCGTTCAGTCAGATGGGGCCGACCTGTTTCATTCAGTCAGATGGGGCCGACCTGCTTCATTCAGTCAGATGGGGCCGACCTGCTTCATTCAGTCAGATGGAGCCGACCTGCTTCATTCAGTCAGAGATGGGGCGAACCTGCTTCATTCAGTCAGATGGGGCCGACCTGCTTCATTGTCAGATGGGGCCGACCCATTTCATTCAATCAGATAAGGGGCCAACCTGCTTCATTCAGTCAGAAATGTGGCCGACCTTCTTCGTTCAGTCAGATAAGGGGTCCACCTACTTTATTCAGTCAGATAAGGGGCCAACCTGCTTCATTCAGTCAGATAAGAGGCCAACCTGCTTCATTCAGTCAGAGACGGGGCCAACATGCTTCATTCAGTCAGAGATGGGGCCGACCTGCTTCATTCAGTCAGAGACGGGGCCGACCTGCTTCATTCAGTCAGAGATGGGGCCGACCTGCTTCATTCAGTCAGAGATGGGGCCGACCTGCTTTATTCGGTCAGAGATGGGGCCGACCTGTTTCATTCAGTGAGATAAGGGACCAACCTGCTTCATTCAGTCAGATAAGGGGCCAACCTGCTTCATTCAGTCAGAAATGGGGCCGACCTACTTCGTTCAGTTGGACAAGGGGCCGACCTTCTTCGTTCAGTCAGATAAGGGTTCGATCTGCTGCATTCAGTTAGACAAGGGGCCGACCTGCTTCATTCAGTCAGATAAGGGGCCAACCTGCTTCATTCAGTCAGATAAGGGGCCAACCTGCTTCATTCAGTCAGATAAAAGGCAGACCTGCTTCATTCAGTCAGATAAGAGGCCGACCTACTTCATTCAGTCAGATAAGAGGCCGACCTGCTACATTCAGTCAGATAAGAGGCCGACCTGCTTCATTCAGGTTAGACAAAGTGCTGACCTGCTTCATTCAGTCAGATGAAGGGTCAACCTGCTTCATTCAGTCAGATAAGGGGAACACCTGCTTCTTTCAGTCAGTTAAGTCAGATAAGGCACCAACCTGCTTTATTCGGTCAGAGATGGGGCCAACCTGTTTCATTCAGCCAGAGATTAGGATGACCTGCTACATTCAGATTGGGACAATTAGTTTCATTCAGACAAAAATGGGGGGCTATTTACCTCAATCAGCCAATCATAGATCAGGGCAATTAGCTTTATCAGATGAGCGGTATAGAGTGCCATATGATCAGATTTGAAACCACAACAAGCTAAATAAACTCCCAAAAAATAAGTAAACATGGAATGATCAGTAATGTATCAAAATGCCAAGGCCTGATCGAGTTGGCAATGAGTCCACCATTACCATGTCCTGGCAGATTCAAAGCAAAACCAATCACACTCAGACCACTTTGTGCTTCAATGCCAAAGCATGCTGGCACAGGCAGAGCACATATTACATAGAAGGCAAGCATTTCCTGCCCAAGTACAGCACTCAGCACGCCTCGACACGTGCACCGCCACAACCATTTCATTCGATCCTATCCGGCTGAAGATTCAACCAGGATAGTATAATCAATATTAAGAAATGGTGCATCGGGCGAATTAGCAAACGCAGCGTGCAGCAATTGCAAAACACAGTAGCAGCAAAGCATCGCAAATAAAAAATAAAAAATATGCGAGACTAAAAATCCCTTTTTAAAGAAAGCTTCCGCAAAGCCATGCGTTGCCAGAGCCCTCTCAATATCCAGCTCCTGGCCTTAGTGTGCTTGCACAAAGCCAAATCGGACGACTAGGTTTAGATCAAAATATCCAAATATAGGACCGCAAGCGCACTACGCAACAGCTGTTGCACAACCGAGGCACACACGGCCACCTTGCGACCAAAGCGCCAATCGTCACACCGTGCGGTTCAATCCAGGCAGAAAAAAGCGGCACGTTACTTGCACCACTAATCCACGTCGCGTTTGTGCTTCCCTTCCCCTCCCTCCTCCGAACAGCACTGCTCGAAAACGCAGATGCGATCTTTCATTCCTTCACCCCCCCCCCCCCCCCCAAAACGCGAAGATAGTTATGAGTGCATGGCCATGGGCAGCATAGGAGAATGTGTGGTAGTCACGAGGACAAGATTTTGCCCGACCTATTACTCATGTAATAACGAGGTGCAGCACTCAACATACTCGGCCATTATGGCCGATTCCATTGAAAATATACAAGGCCTACGAAGTTACTTGTATACAAGAAAACTGCTGCCTTCTTCATCATTTTACATGGCTGACCACACCTCGCTCACAATTCTTGTCACCTGCCTCTGCAGGAACGGTCTCGGAACCGGTCCCTGCTGGCGCCGGTAAGAAAAGCCGACTTGACGATGACAATGTTTGATGGAAGGGTAAATGTCATTGCCCGTTTACATTTACAATATAGTATACAGTGCGTGTTTGACCCACTTACAACTGTCCAGTCCAGGTACATCCTCTCCATTGTAGTAAGGTAAGGTGAGCATCATCACCACTCTCTCATCCAAATCACCAAGCGCTACCAACTTCTCAGGTCAAACAGCTCGTCAAAATAGAACGACCATAATCTTCTGGCCTCCTGTGCCTCAAGATCACAACCAGTGTTCAGAAATGCTTCACAACGCACAACTGAATCGTACAAGTTACGCTGCCATTAATTCTGGCAAAAGATGGGCGATTACTTTTCAAACATGCTTCGATTTGAGGGTACACGTGCCCAAATAGAAAAGGAAACTGTGCAAGCAGATGATAATAGCCTAGGGAAATAAAAAATAAACAAACTAGAGACAAACGGTGCAATACCTAACCCGAATAGTGAGTGCACCCTCTTATATTGCAAAGGTCGCTTAAAAGCAGCGGTAACCGCAGTCTGAGGTTGTTGACGGAGGTACAGACAGCATCACTACGACCTCTCCATTGTGTGCCGCCATAATCACTCGTGGACCCGTCTCAGACGTAATGGAGCTGTTGCTCTCGCCTTACCAGGGCATCCATAGTGTTCCTGTGGCATCCAACGCATCTACAAACAGCTCACTGGGACATTCCGAATTATTGATGACCCTTCGTTGAGATGGAGCCCGTGGGCATCGCTGTGTAAATGTTTCTTTTGTCGCTCCTTGAAGAAGCCATTGGCCCAAACATAGCCTTTGATAGAAACATGGGTACCTGAGGTGTGCGTGCAGCAAACATCACACGACGTCATGCATGTACAATTGCATCATGTGTCATCAGTTGATGGATTCAGATTTGTCTGGTGCGGCAGTTCTACCAAAAGTGATTGCTGGCGGGCTGTTAAGATCAAGCATGTTTTGAGTTGTCATGTGCACAGTTTCCTCGTATTGGGGTTGAGGGCGACGCTCAGTGCACCTTGTATTACACCGCCAATAAAATTCAGTTTGAAACAAATAAATAAATCCACTGCCTAGTCCAAATAATGCAATACTTATCCAAATCAAAACTCATTTTCGAAGTTAGAGATGGTAAATAATAACGTTGTGTACTGTTGCCATAAATCATGTACATACAAGCCTTTGCTAACGACCACCCTGCACAGAGCGATTACCTGCTCATAACGACCACTTTGGGTTAGTACCTTAAGTTTTTAGTCCATGAAAATGTGTACACTGACAGCAGACATTTTGATGAACCCTGATCCCTCTCAACCCCACAGTTTCACACTGATCTATGGTCACTTGCGAAGCAGTGACGTTGTCAATCACATGTCGTCTGCAGCATTGAATGACCAAGCACTGCTTTGAATAGCAGTTAAAATATTAGTTAAAAACAATTCAGTGTTAGATCAACATTCCAGTTGGAAGCCGACATTGTATCGATGTTGGTGAATTGGAAAACACCAGCGCAAGGTTGTGCTGTTTCCTCGGTGAGGCTCGATTAAACCCACAGCTGTAATTGAGGAACAGCAAGTTTCATTTATTCCCACATAACACACGGTCGTTAGGTACCCACCCGTATATAACACCACCAGGCTATAATGTAATCACTGAAGTCGAAGTACCTCAAAAGACATCCGGGAAGCACAATTAATGGCACGGAGAAGGATAAGACTTTTACTGGGACAGATCGCATGAAAGAAATCAAGATGCTCGACACCCTGGATTGGCAAAGGCTGTCTGGGATGACGTGGAGCAATCTACAATGTAGAAGCGCTTCTCCCAGTGTTCAGAAATGTCGATAATAAGAGAATGTGGAAATGTGCATTTTTCATTAATGGCATTTCTATTCCATTAACCTTACCATGGATCTTTCGTATCATACAATCTATCTCTACATCAAAGGAAGGTGCCAAAGCGCCCCTCCCTTTATATAAGGGATCGTTTCTCTGTATGCAGCTTCAACATGGGGACTGAAAATACGGCTTCTACTGGATGAAATTGGCTGCAAATTTCAGAAGTAAATGCCTTTGTACGTCGAGATAATATGTTTCAAATTTTCAGCAACGTCCATTTATGCATTCTTGAGTTTTATTTAGAAAACCCTCGAAATCACGTTGCTGTCCGTCCGTCCAAAATGTGTTGGCGCTCATATCTCAAGGACTATACATTGAAACGAGCTGAAACTTCGAATATACATCGGCCAATAGGTCCAGTTAATGGCTTTCGAAACAAATTCCAACCTAAGTGCTATAGTTTTTGCCTTTAAAATTAAATATATATACGGTATATATATATAGATATATATAGTATATATATAATATAAGATATATATTATATATATATATAGATATATATATTATATATATATATATATAATTAATATATATATATATATATAATATATATATATATAATATATATATATATATATAATATATATATATTATATCATTATATATATATATATATATCATATAGTATATATATACTATATATATATACTATATATATTATATATATATAATATATATATTATATATTATATATATATATATATATATATATATATAGTAATATATATTATATATATAATATATATATATATATATATATGATATGTGTGTGTGTGTGTATGTAATATATATATATATATATACACACTTTATCTGACATGCTGGCCCAATGGCCTAAATGGCCCAATGGATAAGAGCATCAGACTCCTAAGCTGGGGATTGTGGGTTGGAATCCCATCTAGTCTAGTAGGAAGACTAGGTCCCCCCTGCACCCCCCGGAGATATACTTCTAATCAGTGTTTCTAGATTGGAAACAATGTGTAGAAAATGACTAGCTATGGCCCCAAGCTGAAAAAATGTCCCACATACCATTTTTATGCAAATTACTGCTGCCATTATCAAAAAAACGATTTTTGACATATCTCAGCCAATATTGCAGATAATTGAAAAATGAAGGTGTCTAGACCCATGTTTTGAAGGGCATAGATCATGATAGAACTATTCATAACATGATTACATGTGTCTATGGTATACTAGTATGCATATTAATGCTGTAATTACAAAATAATCAGTTTTACAAATGATAAGGATACGTTAATACTGCAGATAACTTAACATGGTACATAAGGGGTCTAAACCCAGGTATTTTCAAGGTTAAATGTCAACAAGATGCTCCTGAGTCTTGCATAGGGGCGGGACATTGGCAGTAACATTGGTACCACTCAACTTTTCTTCCCACCATTGACTTTGTATTGCGAGAGATTTTCACTTGCTTATTTAAAGGTTTCTCACCCAGCCCACGTAAAATCTACCAACTCCTGCTGTTAACTCCCAAACATATTTTTTTATGTTATCCAATCACAGTGCAGAAATGACAGACTAGAGATCCAAATTAGTGCTGCTATAGCTGCCATTTTACATTTCCATCCATGTAACATGCGCGCTCGCGCGCTCGTATCAATTGGTAATGTCGCGCGCTCGTATCAATTGGTAACGTTGATGTTATTGAATACCTCAGTTGAAAGTTCAGTCTTCCATTCCATCTGTGTGTTGTTCTTGGTATTCATCCTCCAATCTAGCCAGGTAAGATGCTAACTATAATGTTACTCACACTCTTGACTTCAGTTTCTGCATGAAATCATAAACAGGCAGAATAACAGCTGAGCCAGCTAGCACCATGTTAGCTAACGTTAAAGCTAGCCTCATCTATGTACAGTATGTTCCTAATGTCGGTGTAACTTAAACTTTTGTTAATGCCAAACATGAGACATATCTGTTGACTTCTGTATATGAATTGAACCAGAAAGAGGCACGACAGCTGAGCTAGCTACAGTAACTTAGCACAATGTTTCATTGGCCTAGATAGCTAACGTTAGTGTGGAAGAATTTAGATGTTTTAGCTATTAGCACTTTTGATGCCACTAAACATGGTTTAGTCAGCTAAAAAGTACCCTAGTGTAGAACATGACTCAGAACCTCTGTTACCTCACTGAAAACTCAGAGCCTCCTTTCACAGGCACTTTTAACATCATTCGTGATTTCAGAAAACGGAGTGTAGAACCTGCAGCCCAAAGCTCTCCTCCTACATGCATCCTTCATGTACCATCCATGTCTGATCATGGGGATTTCACGCCCCTCCGTAAAATTAAAGGATCTGCTTCAGAAAAAATGCAACTGCTTCAAAAGATCCGGGATAGACGTCTCAACCAACCGCATGACTCCCCATGTCGTATGCAATCAGTATGTGATCAGATCCCGGCAACTCTTCCTGATGACCTAGAAAGAGTAGGATATCACAGCAAGTGTTATAAGCACTTTGTCCGCCACTTTCATCGTCTGGGAGATGATACAGAACCAGGGCCATCAACCTCATCATGGCATCACTCTCCTCGTAAACCAGGAGGTTCTGCTGAACCCATCTTCCCGCCAGAGTGTATATTTTGTGAGAAAGTTGAGACCAAAGATGCTCATCGCAATACTGAGAGGCCTACAACCTTCCCATCCTTTAAAAACAAAGAAAATGCATGGGAGCAAATCGAAACACGGGCTGAGAAAATGGGTCTCTATCGACTCCATCGAAAGGTGAAAAACAAAGACCTCTTTGCATGTGAGGCCAAACACCATCCGTCATGTTTTAAAGCTTTCCGCACAGCATTCTACAACTATGAGCGTGCGATTCACAGAGCCGAAGCACCAAAGGAGCAGGCTTGCATGTCAGCCGCCCATGAAAAGGCATTCAACTCAGTACTGGAACACATTCAAACCCAGGTCATCCAGCAGAATAAAGTTCTACAGCTTTCTTCCTTGCGCTTGCTCTATGTCGAGGAACTGAAACTGAATGGATATGAGAACTCAAATTATCGGTCAGAGAAACTACTGAAACGCCTACAGAATGACCCAATCAAGGAGCATATCCACTTCACGAAGGTTGATCATGACAAATGTGATGTCATTTCTTTCTGGCTTGTGCACAGCTCAAACATAACAGTTTCCAATGCTCTCGCACGAGCATTCACACTCGGAAGCACAAACAAGAACCAAAATGTTGCCCTCCAACTTCGCCGGGGTATTCTACAGGCTTTCAGAGAGTGTAAAGACCAACCATGGCCACCAACAGCTGAAGACATGGAGCTCAATCCTGAAGACATCCTACCTCCAGACCTTGTCCGCTTTCTCAGCGTGCTAATGACTGGCAAGGAGGGCATCGAGACAGAAAAGGTGAAGCGTCTGGTCTTCTCCATTGGACAAGACTGCTTCAACAGTCAAAGCGCAGGAAAGGCTGAGGCGGGGCAGCTCAGAGAAGATCATTCTGGCTGGACCAGCAACCAGGAAGCCATATGACTTCAAAATGTTCCTTGCAAATGACGACAACAAAAAGCAGATGTGCCAGCTTCTTCTGAAAGTGTGGAGTGGACAAGAGGCAGCTACCAGGCTGGAGAGAACAGAGATGGCTGTGCTGATCGTGGAGGGGAAGGCCCACCAACTTGCCTCAACGAATGGCAAGGTAAAATTGAAAGCCCTTCGTGAATGGCGATTCAATTTGTAATTTTTCCTGAAAAAAAGGTGATTACCTGTGATGTTTGTCTAGATCTGAAACTGGCAGTGACTGGTGATTGAAATGCGGTGCCTTTTTGTGTTTCAGGTCGAGGTACGTGAACTCCCCACGATCTACAGCAACCAGGAAGAGACTGATACCAGGGTGGTTCTGTACCTCCATCATGCTGCTACCATCGGATACAAGAACGCTGTAGTCAGAACACCGGACACAGACATCCTCCTGATCCTGCTCCACCATGCCCACAACATCAAGCTGACGGTGTACCTGGATACAGGGTCAGGGAAGCATCGCCAACTTGTCAACGTCTCTGAGCTGGCAGAATCCCTGGGAGAGGACTACTGTGCCACTCTCCTGGGGTACTATGTGTTCAGCGGAGAAGACTGCACCAGTGCCTTCAAAGGGAAGGGAAAAGTCGGGCCCTTGAAAAAGCTGGAGAAGAATCCCAGGTTTCACAGGGCATTCGGTGAACTGGGTGACAACTGGGATGCCAACCCTGAGGTGGAGAGGCAGTTAGAAAAATTCACCTGTGTGATGTACGGCCAGAGTCGCGAGTCATCAGTGGACATTGTCCGTGCCAAGCTGCTACGAAAAATGGTGGGAGAGGACAAGACCCTCACATCCAAGTCCAAGGTTGATCTGGCTCGCCTTCCTCCATGCCAGTCTGCCCTGAAGCCGCACATCCAGCGTGTGAACCACCGCGTAGCATTGTACAAAAGAGCCGATCAACCTATCATCGAAAAGCCAAAACCTTATGAGGAGCAAGGATGGATAAGGACTGATGAAGGACTGTTGAAACCAATGTGGTCCAGTGGTCCCATCCTACCAACCTCACTGGTGGATCTTCTGAACACAGGAGAGCACGAAGAGGAGGAGGAAGAGGAAGGAGAAGAAGAGTTTGACTCTGACGATTTCGATGAAAATGATGATGACTGACTCAGTGTAGAATCACTAATGCTAATGATGTTTATCTAAAACAAGCAAGAGAAGAGTGGTCACATTGAGTGCTAGGACTATTTTGACAGTTGTAATATTTAGAAAAATAAAACTTTGTGTTAACGTCTGTGTAGACGGACCTTAATATGAGTCTATTATTTCGTAAAACTGTGATTATTTTGTAAATAAAGCACTAATTAGCATACTAGTATACCATAGACACATGTAATCATGTTATGAATAGTTCTATCATGATCTATGCCCTTCAAAACATGGGTCTAGACACCTTCATTTTTCAATTATCTGCAATATTGGCTGAGATATGTCAAAAATCGTTTTTTTGATAATGGCAGCAGTAATTTGCATAAAAATGGTATGTGGGACATTTTTTCAGCTTGGGGCCATAGCTAGTCATTTTCTACACATTGTTTCCAATCTAGAAACACTGATTAGAAGTATATCTCCGGGGGGTGCAGGGGGACCTAGTCTTCCTACTAGACTAATCTGGGTTGAATATTTTTTCCCCTTACGTTTTCAAGTCTTTTATATCGTCTTGAATCATGAACAAATGAACATCTTGTACAATGAGGAAATTACTTTTTATTCATATTTAAAACGTAAATATTCTTAAACCTGAATTTCAACGTCATTATGAATATTGTACCACATCAAATTGCTTATTGTATGGAAATCAAGGGAGGAGGCACAAAGCGCCCCTTCCTTTTTTTGAGACGGTTCTCTGTATGCAACTTTAACATGGGGACTGAAAATTCGTTTCTCGGCTTCTGTTGGTATATTGTATATATAAATATGTATACACAGTTTATACCCCTTTAAAAAATTTTTATTTATTTATTCTAATGTATTGGCTCAATGAGCTAATGGATAAAGCATCAGACTCCCAAGCTGGTGATTGTGGGTTCAAATCCAGTCTGGGTTGAATATTTTTTTCCCCTTACTTTTTCCAAGTCTTTTATATCATCTTCAATAAAGTCTTGTACGATGAACAAATGCATTTTGTTCGTATTTAAAATGAATCTTGTGAAAATTTGATTCATACAGCTACATGAAGAAGTAAATGTATTTTATTTGCCAGATGTAGGTAGGGCGTCCATTTATATTAACTTTTCTAGAGCATTACTTGGTTCCTCCTCAGAACACAAGGGTAGTCCAGCATGCACACGAGATTTTTTGAATGCCCCTATATTTTGTATTGTTTGGCATTTTCTACAAGCTATGGAATGTCCCTTCTTTTCTATACTTTGCCACATGGCACATACCCTTATATAAAAGGGCCTTTTCTATGCCCCTGGCATTTTACCCAAGAATACAGGTAGCGGACAAAAAAATGGAAACAGCTGGGTAAATGAGGGATAAATAACGGCTTACACACAGGTGTGGCCCATGTGTTAATTAGGCAAATAACATTCCAGCATGCTTAGGGTCATATATAGCAATGTGACGCAGGCCTCGTTGCCTATTATAATTGTGGCTAGAATGTCTGCAAGAGAACCTCCAATGCCCCCATTCACAGAGCAAGTGTAGTCGCCCAATGGTTTGATGAGCATGACACTGATGTTACTTATGTTACGTATGTTACTTATGTTACTGATGTTATGTCATGGCCTTCTTAAACACCAGATCTAAACCCAATCGAGCATTTATGGGATGTTCTGGAACGACGCCTGAGATCGTTTTCCACTTCCATCAAACAGGTGTGTGCTGATTGACTTTCTCATGGAAGAATGGTGCCGCATCCTTCTTGCAGAATTCCAGACGCTGGTGGACTCAATACTATGGCACGTACAAGCCGCAGGTGGTGGCCCAACACTCTATTAAGTGACTTTACATTGGTGTGTTCATATTTATTTTTGGCCACTACCTGTACATAATAGGTTCATACTGTCTGTCTATCTCACCCAGAAACATAGAAATGCTCCTTGGAGAAAAAAAAAATCTTAAACAAAAAAAAGTTGCTTCAAATTCAACCGAACCGAAGGGAAAATTATCATTTTTGCAATGACACAGAAATTGAACCCAAGTGGTGTTACAGGTAACAGACTGCTGCCTCGATCACTTCTGTAAAAAAAAAACATTTTCTTTGCTCTTAAGAAATAAACAACCATTTTTTTTTTTTAGCTCTTTCAACCAGTGCAAGAATAAACTTCAGGCTTCCTTTTTTCTTCTTCTTTTTATATCGTGGTAGTTTAACCACGGGCTTTTACTCGTACAAAATACTGTATAATATAACATCATACAATATAATAAAAGTCGAGCAATTATATAAGAATAGTGATCAAATCTTGGATGCTCTGGTCTCCAATACTGGTCCCAAGATTAGTCTTTATAAACTTGTTTGACCATTCAAGTATTATGCAAGAAGTAAAAACAATGTTTGTGGAAAAGGAGTAAAAAAAAATTAGATTTCTTTTTTCTCTTTCTTTTGGAAAACGAAAGCCACCACAAATTCAGGAAAGCTCGTCACAAAACCGCAAAATCTCTCAAAACCAAAAAAAGGTTTCTCAGCCACCGTGGGGGGCTTTTGCCATGCCAAAAACCAAGCTGGCCGTCCCTGGCACCACTCAAGGCGGGTGAACTGATGCAAGGCAGTCCGACTACGTTCAGGTTAGATTTTTGTGCCAAAGAGAGGTGGTGGTCACGAAATTCAATAATAATTCTCAGTTTGAGGCAAAAAGCATCACTGGATGCTTAGCAAAGGCCCAGGTATGCATTGTGTTGTGTGGTTAATGGTGGCGATTTACAGATCAAAGTCCAACGGTTACACAAAACAAATGGGAATCAAAAACAAAAATCAAAATAGGACAGACGCATACACACACGTATAGGTACACACCATCGTGATCTTGCACATAATAGCGAATTAGGTCACTTAAGTCTTTCGCTGAGAAATGTCACGCAGAAAATGTGTCCGACAGCACAGGAAGCAATTTGAAAATCAAATATATTTGGGATGTCTCAAATGACAACGCTTTGATCAAAAATCCCTCGATCAATCCATCAAGGAAAGGCAGCATATCCGTGCATTACACAGGAGCGAAAAGCAGAGGCATGAGGAAAATGCACTTCCACCGCTAATCGGTCGATATAACATGGAAATGATGCATGGTGGTTAAGAGCAAAAGAGAAGGCACTTCTCTCGATCTCACCTTCGGCAATATCATCATCAATGGCTCCTTTCACCTGTGCCAGACACCACTGCGCATCGTTCCCACACAGTCCTGCGTGCGGCAGCATACACCGGGGCAAAGAGCACAAGGACATGCCAATGAGAAAGGCATGGAGTGGTACCTCCTCTCACAGCACCAACAGCCCCTCAAAGAGTGTGGGGGTTGGAGGTGGGGGAGGGGTGGGAGATTAGGTGAGGTAGGATGGTGGGGTGAAAGGGTGGGGAGGGATTGTTGAGCGAGGGAAGACTGGAGAGGGGTGTGTTGGCAAGTGTGTGAGGGGTGGGGAGGGATGGGTTTAGCGAGAGAGGTAGAGGTGGGGTTGGGAGGGGAGTGTTGAGCAAGTGAGGTAGAGTTGGGGTGAGGAAGGGAGGATTTAGCGAGTGAGGTAGAGGTGGGGTGGGGAGGGGAAGTTTTAGCAAGTGAGGTGGAGGTGGGGAGGGGAGGGGAGGGTTTAGCTAGCGAAGTAGGGCTGGGGAGGATTTAATGAGCGAAGTAGGGATGGGGAGGATTTAATGAGCGAAGTAGGGGTGGGGAGAGTTTAGCTAGCAAAGTAGAGGTGAGTAGGGGGAGAATTTAGGTAGCGAAGTAAGGGTGGGGAGAGTTTAGGGAGCGAGGTAGAGGTGGGGGTGAGGGGTGGGGAGTTAGCAAGCAAGGTAGGGGTGGGGAGGGTTTAGCGAGCAAGGTAGGGGTGGGGAGGGTTTAGCGAGCAAGGTAAGGGTGTGGAGGGTTTAGCTAGCGAAGTAGGGGTGGGGAGGGTTTAGCTAGCGAAGCTGGGGTAGGGAGGGTTTAGTGAGCAAGGTAGGGGTGGGGAGGGTTTAGCGAGCAAGGTAGGGGTGGGGAGGGTTTAGCTAGCGAAGTAGGGGTGGGGATGGTTTAGCAAGCAAGGTAGGGGTGCGGAGGGGGGGGGGGTGGAGGATTTGGTGAGTGAGGGAGAAGTGGTTGGTGAGAGAGGGAGGGGTGGGAAGTGAGGGTGTGTGAGGAGGTGGCGTGGGGGGGGGGGGGGGGTTAGCAAGGGAGCAGTGTGGGGGTTTAGTGAGCGAGCGGTGTGGGGGTTTAGCGAGCGAGCGGTGTGGGGGTTTAGTGAGCGAGCGGTGTGGGGGTTTAGCGAGCGAGCGGTGTGGGGGTTTACCGAGCGAGCGGTGTGGGGGTTGTTAGGGTTAGCACCCGCAGGCTGCACCACGGACACACCCACCGGCTGCACCACGGACACACCCACCGGCTGCACCACGGACACACCCACCGGCTGCACCACGGACACACCCACCGGCGGCACCACGGACACACCCACCGGCGGCACCACGGACACACCCACCGGCGGCACCACGGACACACCCACCGGCGGCACCACGGACACACCCACCGGCGGCACCACGGACACACCCACCGGCGGCACCACGGACACACCCACCGGCGGCACCACGGACACACCCACCGGCGGCACCACGGACACACCCACCGGCGGCACCACGGACACACCCACCGGCGGCACCACGGACACACCCACCGGCGGCACCACGGACACACCCACCGGCGGCACCACGGACACACCCACCGGCGGCACCACGGACACACCCACCGGCGGCACCACGGACACACCCACCGGCGGCACCACGGACACACCCACCGGCGGCACCACGGACACACCCACCGGCGGCACCACGGACACACCCACCGGCGGCACCACGGACACACCCACCGGCGGCACCACGGACACACCCACCGGCGGCACCACGGACACACCCACCGGCGGCACCACGGACACACCCACCGGCGGCACCACGGACACACCCACCGGCGGCACCACGGACACACCCACCGGCGGCACCACGGACACACCCACCGGCGGCACCACGGACACACCCACCGGCGGCACCACGGACACACCCACCGGCGGCACCACGGACACACCCACCGGCGGCACCACGGACACACCCACCGGCGGCACCACAGACACACCCACCGGCGGCACCACGGACACACCCACCGGCGGCACCACGGACACACCCACCGGCTGCACCACGGACGCACCCACCGGCTGCACCACGGACGCACCCACAGGCTGCACCACGGACGCACCCACAGGCTGCACCACGGACGCACCCGCAGGCTGCACCACGGACGCACCCACCGGCTGCACCACGGACACACCCACCAAGTGTTCCACACACCTGTTCTTCACTTGCACCCCATGCAAGCTCATTCACTCAACACAATGTCACTCATCTCACACTTCTCACAATACGCTGCTGAGTACACTTTCAACACACACGGCACCATTCACGAGCATTGCCTCATTTGCTCAATACTAAGACTCTCACACACACACGGCATCATCTGATCCAACTACTCCCCTCTGAAACTCGCGCTTCCCAGTCGCCCCTTATACTATTGCGCTCCCTCGTCGTTATAATCCAACTACCCTACTCTCTACGTCCCCACTACAGGTATCATGTCGCTACTTAAATCTTGTCACCTATGGTCATTTCTCTAGATCCCTATACATTATCCTAACCCTCCCGGGCTAGTTTTCACTGCCAAACCCCATAAAACTATAGCTCATGTGCCCCGTTATGATGTGAGGGATGGTGGATTTACCATCCTTGCACATCGGGCATCTCCTACTATAAATTTTGCCCATTCAAATTCCAATTCTGCCCATCACTTTGCCAATCATCTGCCAATCATCAAATTTTGCCAATCACTTCTGCCAATCCTATTCACTATTCTAAATTTCGGATCAAAACACTATTACCATCACAGTCCGCTATATCTGAGCCTCGGTGCGTCGTTACCTCATTAAAACTCGGCTTCACAAAGCTGAGCAATGAATTCGGGTGGTTTGGTCGCCTGCAGGTTGAGTCCGTCCGGCATTTGGTTCAAGGGAGGCAGTTTGGTCGGGCCGAGATTCCACGGCCCATCGCGGCGCGGATCGTTGCGGTCTCCGGCCCGATGGCTCAATCTCGCCCGGTCGGAACCCCGTCCCCGCCAGGGGGCGAAGGTCCGACCTGGCCCCCCTCCCCCGGAATCGCGCCGATCGCCGCTCTGACGCGGCACCGACCATTCAGTGCCGGACCCGGCCTGAATCGTGCACGACGCTCCGAAGAGCGACGCGCTTACGGTCCCGGCCGGTCCTCGCTTCAAAAAAAGTGCACCGCGCACGCTATCCGTCGCCCTAAATGCTGCCCCGGTCAACGTCGATGCTTCACCTGCAGGCTCACACGCATACGCTACCCTTTTCACACTCACCAAACCCGGCGTTCCAACGCCGCCCGTACATTCCACACACCCCGTCCATTCCACCACCGCACTCCCTGTTACACACCACACCTCTCGCGCACCCCCTTGCGCACACTCGTCGTTCGCACACTTCGTTCCACACCTCTCCTCCGTTACATCCTCCGTAACACTCACCACGGGCATGCACTCTTGCATCCACCCACTCATGCGCTTCCATGGGCTCTCGCACGCCCGCGCCACAACCAACTCAGGTGTGCTTTCTCGCACACTCTCGCCGTTTATCCCAAACGTGCATCCTCGCACCCGCTCCTCCACCAACTCACTCTCCGGGTCACTCTCACCCTCGCACGTACACTCCGTATCGCTCTCACTCTCTGTGTCACACTCCGTACACTCTGACGTGCATTCCCGCTCGCACTCGGTTTTACTCCCACACTTTATAACACACTCACTCGCCGACGCACACTTTTTCCTCACACGAGTGCCATTCTTTCGTACACCACGCCCCTCGGACCTCCCACAAACGCCCGGGTGCCATATCGACCCCAATCGCACGACAATTCTCTTCCCGCCAAACACTCTGCCGAAAAACCTCTTAGCACCATATACAGCGCGACTCACCTTCGGGGTTCTTCTTCCTCCCTGCACCAACACCTGCAAATCTTTATAAGGCTTAAGCACGGCATCAAGGTGTGGGCACGGACTTTGCACATTATCCATTCCCTCCTCCAACTGTTGCTCTTCTATGTCTGTCGTCTCTTCAATTTCAATTTCAACTTTTGCTTTTTCTTTGACGACCGCTGGCTTTATTAAAATTCCCTCTACTTCAGCGGTCGCTGGCTGCCCCAAATCCCGGGTCGCGATCTCTATACCCGTCATTTTACCCGCGCTTTTCTCCGCCTCGCTCAACCAGCGCTTCTCGACCCGCTTTACCTCGTCATGCCCCCTTGGGACCCCCTCGCCCAACATGCGATCTCTGTTCTCCCCCATTTTTTAAAATTCGGTCACCCATTCTGTTTTCCATTCCCTCTCTATCGGCCCTCATTTCGTCCGCTATTGCTTCAATTTGGTTTCCCAGCCCCCTGTTGCTTTCCCTCTCCTCATCCGCCTTGACCATGAAGGCCTGCATTTGCAGCATGAGTAGGTCCCAGTTCATCGGTGCTGCGGGCGCGGCTGCCGCAACCACGTGCGAGCCGCCATTTTGTGCGCCTGAAACCTCGTGCGCGAGGGCGCCATCTTGTGCACCTGATACCCCCGCAACCACATCCTCATTGCTCTCCTCCTCTCTCTCCCCCATATACATTTCCCTGGGGTCCTGGGTCGCTTCTACCCCTTCTATCTCCCCCACCGGCACCCGATCGCCTTGATTATCCATGGCACGATTTTAAAATTTAGTGGTGTTAAATAAAATTTTGGCCACTCGTAATTTTGAATGCACCAAGCGCACTTCAGGTCCGAATCTCGCTCCTGACACCAATTGTTACGGATCTCACCGTCGGCCCCTTTTCCCCTTACCAAGGGGGGATTAACCCCCTTGTCTGCGACTGACCGATGTGAGTCCTGAAGCTGCCCAGCTCCCTCCAGAGAGGCAGGTGAGCAACCTCGTTCGAGACCGCGGACAAGATGTTATTTGCCGAGCGGATTAGCAGCCGCGGCTCGAACCATTAACAAGAACTAGACCCGATTCTTATTCGTTGGCCAAATCGTGCCACAGGTACTCAATGTGGAAACCTCTAAAGCGACCGAATGTGAAGAAGCAAAAAGGGGTAAAGAAAGAACACAGGGATTTATTAATTATTTACACAAAACCAAAGCAGAAAAGAAATGAAATGCAATTTACAGGGAAATGGAAGGAGCAGAAGGACACAGAGCAATTTCTAGCTTATCTATACAGGTTTAACTTATACCCAGGACAATACAGACAGAACGAACTCACTCACACGAATAGGGAATTGCAGATTGGATTGGCTGGAGGGAGAGGAAGGTGGGACCACAAGGCTGGAAGGTTTGGCAGGGCGCACAGCAAGCAGGTCCTCTCCGGGCTGGAAGCGAGCAAGGCGGCGGCAGCACACGTATCTCGTTGACACGCCTCTTGCTCCCTCGGTCATCTGCTCCCTCAATCGTCTGCTCCCTCAATCGTCTGCTGGTGGGGGCTTCCCCCCCCACGGGTTATATAGCCACGCCCTACCAAGCCATGGCCACACCTTACCAAGCCGTGCCCACCGAGTCCTGGTTGGGCGCAAGGGCTTCCTGGCTCCACCTCCTGAAGACGATGGGCCAGCCACGCCCTTCTCCCCCGAGTTGACCGCGTGCGCAATGGAGTTTGGAGTGAAGAAAACAGCGCAGAAAACCGCCCAAAATTGTTGCGGCGAACGCCGCCGTACTGGCGCTTTTTAGGAGGCCATGGGGGTGTCGGAGGGATCCTATCTTATTTCAATTCGGTGCAATGCAGTGTCAATTAATGGGAGGCAGAGCCTTAACTGATACACATAATAAGGAAATAACTATTTAGAAGGGTATATGGTGGCCTACGTGCTTGTACATGGACTAGCTATGGTGCACTCATTTCAATTAACAGCCAATTAAAGGGGAAATGTACATAGGAAATTTTAATACTAAATTTACAAAGTGAAGGTTCTAAAAACCGTAACAATATGTATATATATATATATAGCTATATAGCATGGACATATTAACAATATGTTATTAAAAGTGATTTTTGTCATTCACTTATCGGCAGAAATTTTCGATGGCAGCCATCTTGGAAAAACTGGCTGCCACGGTTGACACAGGATAGATCCAGAATACCCCCAATCTTTAAAATGTTCCCCATGATGTCTAGTACGAGGCTGCCAAGTTTCATGCTTTTATCATAAAATGCACAATACGCTCATTTTTTAGCACCTATCCGCTGGACTACAAGTCCACTTGCTTCTGTGCGTTGCATGCCAGATGGGTATGCTGGGACCCTATTGGTTCGAGGACGCCGATGGTAAGACGGTTACAGTCGATGGCAAGTGGTACCGCGATGTCTTATGCCGATTCCACGCTGATCTCGCTCAACTAGTCTCCAAACCAACTCGGACTTGCATGGTTCATGCAGGATGGTGCCCCACCGCACAATGCAGGTGAAACCATCGACTTGCTCCACCAGTTGTTTGTAAATCGTGTCATCAGCCTGGGCACAGCGCATGAGTGGGTGTCCCACAGGCCGGATTTGAATCCATTGGATTTTTTATTTTGGGATGCTGTCAAAGGTCAAGTTTATGCCAACAACCCCAAACCCCGGCTGTCCTGAAGCAGGAGGTGGAGGACTACCATCAGGCTACCACTGCAGCCACTTGCAGACGAGTTGTGGAGAATTTCGGAGTCAGGATCAAAGCCTGTTTGAACAGAGTAGGAGCACTCATTGCAAATGTCAATTACAAACAGTATGAGTGATTTGAAAATGGCATGGTGTATGCTTTCCTTCAATGTATCACTGAATTTGCTACCTTTTGTAATTTTTCTACAATAAAACGTTCAAATTATCCACTTTTTTTGAAACTCCGTATGTATTTACACACACACACACACACACACACACACACACACACACACACACACACACACACACACACACACACACACAAAGACCTTTCTACAGGGTGGCTCAAAGAGGCCACGACCACAGCGTGCAATTACTCAATCATCCTGTACCAGTTTGTCGACACTCTCTCCTTGATGAAGCCCCATAAAGACTTGTCTGGAGTCCTTAGATCTGGCCAACATGATGACCTTTAGTGGAGAATGTTTTTCAATGCAATCCGTGAAAACTGTCCACACTTGAGCAATTGTTTGGCCTGTGTATCGTTTCATGCTCCCAAACACAAGCAAGCAACCACTCTTCGACACTCTAACAACTTGTTATAACTTCCTACCGACTCCCATGTCAGTGAGTCAGTGCCAACGCATACCACGGAGAGGGAGGCAGCGAGGTGCAACAAATGCAGCAGGGGTAAAGCGACTTTCAGGTCAATCTGTACAGGCACACCTTGTACTATTTCCCGAGACTTGAATGGGGACCAATAGAGTGTTTTTTCTGCCTACGAGCATCACTGCATTCGGGTGTAACTGTAATGGGTTTAATGCTTTTAAAAGAAATGTGTTCACAACCTGCGCAGAATGTAAACATATGGTTCACTTTATCTGAATCACTCATTTCTATGGAACTTCGTTAGAAATAGAGGGCCTGTGGATTGGTTTGTATGCTGGTGGATTCCTGTGTACATTCTGTAGTTGTAAGGTATGAAGTAGTAAGGTATTTCTGGACAATAGGTATAAATACATGAGTAACACATGAGTAAAGATGATTGTTTTTATTTTTGTATAGATTCACAGGAATGCTACAAATGTCCCAGAAAGTTCTGGTCGAACGATTTGCGGGATAGCTGTGTGCCGATGCCAGAGGAGTTTCTGTCCTTCTCCGACCCGCTGGCCATCGCCCTACTGGTTCTCGCAGCTCTGGGAATGCTGCTCACGCTCACCGTGACCCTGGTGCTGTTCAGAGCTCGGCCACCACACCTCCTGCTGCTTGCTCTGGCTGCCTGCTTTGCCAGTTGTGTTCCATTTGTGGGGCGGCCCACTCAACTATCGTGTCAGCTTCGGGAGCCTCTCGCCTGTATCTGCCTTACTGTGGCTATTGCTAGTGAGCTTTTCTTAGTCATGGAAGTCCTCCAGGTAAAATCAGGTAACGTGTGATGTGGTGTGTTCTCTAGGTTCAAAACGAGTGACAGTTATTATTTGACTAATG
Organism: Myxine glutinosa; assembly: GCF_964187855.1. NCBI lineage: Eukaryota > Metazoa > Chordata > Myxini > Myxiniformes > Myxinidae > Myxine > Myxine glutinosa. The sequence continues at coordinate 69,417,944 of NC_136263.1, forward strand.
CACATTATACCGAGATTCAATCATACATTTGGCCTGCTCGTTACATCACTACTGTGCCACAGATGCAGTAGGTCAGGGTCGTAATTTGGAACTCCAGGGTACTGGCACACAATGGCTTACTCTTGCAAAAGACAATGAGGGCTCCTTAACATCCACCTGCAAATCTAACAGATGGGACACCCAGTCTTACGTCTATCTTAGGATTGCAACACCCTTCCTGCAACGTACCAAGATCGACTGCTTATCATCAGCTATGGAATCTAACCCAGAGACGAGCAATTAAGAATAATCAAACGATTGTAATTTGATAGTAGCCTTAGTCTCCAAGCTTCCCCCTCGCCCCAACCTCTCCCATCTTCCTCCTCGCCCCAACCTCTCCAAGCTTCCCCCTCGCCCTAACCTCTCCAAGCTTCCTCCTCACCCCACAACTCAAAGCTTCCCCTCAGCCCACCACATCAAAGCTTCGCACCCAACCCACACCTCAATGGTCTCCACTCAGGTTCTCCCCTCGTCCCACCCTCCCATCTTCCCCCCTGCCCCTTCCAATCTCCCTCCATCCCACCCCACCCATCCCATCCCTCCCATCTTCTCCTCCACCCTGCACCTTCCCAGCGAACTCCCTACCCCGTCATTCACTCCCGAGCCGCCCACCCATCCCACACTTTTCCAACACCTCCTCCCCTGTCCCTCACTGTGTGGACCTCAAACATCTGAAGCCTCCTCTCGAATCTGACAGATCTCTCAATCCAGGCTGCTGCTAACAGACTGCGGACATCATCTGTTTAACAGAGTCCTTCCTCCCACAGCATGTGCCTGACTCCTTAGTGCCTCTCCCTGGCTTTTGTCTCATCCGATTTGATAGGAACTTCAGTGACTCCATGTGGCTCACTAAATCTGTGAACTTTCTGACCTAGTCTTAATGACCAACTTTCCTGCTAATGGCTCTTGTTCTTCATTCACTCCAATTAAAGCATCTGTTTATGTAATTGTGAGAGTCAAAATCTCTCTGGCAATTTTCAGAAAGCCGCGTCATCGCTGGCGAGTCTGGCAGTTCATTCAGGCTGACTGGTAAGGACTGAAACCTGCCATCTCACTTCAGTACTAGTCTCCTATCTTTACCACTCCTGATATTAACATGGCCTGGGTATGTTTTCACAGAAACCTGCTCCCTCTTATGCACAGATTCATCCCATCTCATCTGCAGTTAGCATACCCATTACCCACCCTCTCACCCATGGTAGAGATGCACTTATATTACTATGTATAATCACTGTATTATACAGTGAAGCAATTGCCTTGAAACACAACTTGCCTTCTTTTCTTAGTTGGAAGATCTGACTGAAGGAAACATCAGATCATTCCACAAAGCCGACAACAAGTATGTGTCCACTCTCAGTTGAGCTAGAAGACAACATCTGGCAAACCTCAAGGATGAACTTTTGAGCCTGTACCCTTCCTCATAAACCTGGTGGTGCTTTGTTAAGTCAGTCTCTGGAGTATACTCCCCCTGCACCTCTCTCTCACCTCAAATGGCACCACATTCGTCCCTGCTCATGAAAGGGCAAAAGCCTCAATTCTGTGATTGCTATTAAATATTGCTTCCCCCAAGTTCACACTCCTCGTTTTCGCACCGAACTGAGGCTGGACACGGCCTTTTCACTCCAGTTATTGGCACCCAACTGCTCCTAGACATTGCAAAAAAAAATTCAACACAGGAGGTGGAGAAGCTTTTGGCAACTGTCGACTGGTTTGACATCTGCACCGGATCAACCCACTTGTCTTCCAAACCCACATTGTATCAGCTCACTTGTCCTCAAACCTGCTCTGCTGCTCTTGTCCCTCTTCTTTCTGCTCTGTACACGCTTTCATTTTTCCGAAGTTTTCATTTATCTTCAATGTACCATTTGTGCAAGTTTATTGGCATGAGTGAAGTATTTCCAGATGACTGGGGTAAAGCCATAATTATCCCCATATACAAAAATAAGGACAAGTTAAATTGTTAGAACTACAGAGGCATCAGCTTGCTGAGTCACGCAAGGAAAAAACCTAACAACTATGTATTCAAAGAAAAATGATGAACCAATTAGAAGAAATACTTGACGAAACACAAGCTGGTTTTCCCCCAGGAAGCTTAACAGTTGATCAATTATATTCACACTAAGACAATTAATGAAAAATACCTGGAAATGAACAGGGATGCATAATTATTGCTATTATATAGACTTTGCAAAAGCATTTGAGTTTGTGTGGCAAGGTGGCATATGGAGGGCATTTACATTTTTTGGCTTCCATATTAAAATCACTAAGCTACTTCAGGCACTCGACAGCAAGTCAAAGAGCACAGTAACAGTAAATGGAGATCTGACTGGTTCAGTACGACAGTTGGGGTCCATCAGGGATGTGTGATATCACCCTAGCTCTTCAACTTGCTGCTTGAACTTGGTATGCCGCACGCAATGCATGATATTCCGCAAGGAGTTAACATCCAAGGAAAAGTTATATCAAACCTACGATTCGCAGACGACATTGTCTTGCTAACAGAGATGGCAGAAGACCTGCAAATCCTCGTAGATTGTGTTTACAGCAGCAGTAGTGCTCTGGGCATGAACATCAACATCACAAAAACAGAGACACAAGTCATCAGTAGGCACCACCCAAATAAAATTTGCATCAATATAAACAGCATACTTTTAAAACAAGCTCGGGAATTTACTTATCTGTGGGGTACCATATCACAGGATGGAACATGCACCGAAGACGTGGAACATAGAATTGGGAAAGCACTCAGAGCTTTTCAGCGGCTAAAATGTATTTGGACGGCAAAAGATATCCAACGTGACACCAAAATTGAACTGTATAGAGTCCATGGTTCTCACAATCTTGATGTATGAGTCAGAAACTTGGACAGTAAAGTAAGAAGATGAACATCGACTCATGTTTCTGAAATGGTATGCCTCAGAAAAACAATTTAAAAAAGAAATAAAATGTCAAAGCTCTCGTGGTTTTAGTAATTTTGCTGTACGGAGTTAAAGGCCATCAGTCGGCCATCTTTGGTCGGATTACAAAACAAAATCTTCTGCATATGTATACTCATGTATTGTCTTTGTGCCAAGTTTGAACAAAATCGGTAAATGCATGTCAATAAATGGTTGAGGACGTAGTCATTATCGGATTTTTTACAACCAAAATGGCCGCCAGTCTACCAGTCGGCCATGTTTGATTAGATCGCAAAATAAAGTGAGGTGCATATGTACACCATCATGTGTTGTCATTGTGCCAGGTATGAACAAAATCGGTCCATACATTTCCGAGATATAGTCGTCGACAGACGGACGGACGGACGAGACCCAATTCTTCAGCCCCCATTTCGGACTAAGTACAACTGGGGCTGATGGGACAAAATAAAGAATACCTCGGAGTAAAACACATAATAACGATTAACAGAGAATATAACACAAAGAAGGCTTCCATTCTTTGGGCACATTCAAAGGATGCCCCAAAACAGACTTCTAAAAATCCTCATAGAAGGAAGAGTAAATGGCATCAGACCAAGAGGAAAGCATGAACATTGGCTCAATATCGAAGTCTGTGGCAACAGATCATCATTATGGAACAGATGGCAGGACAGGGAACAGCAGTTGCTGCACCTGTGTCGACGACCTAAACTAACTAACTAACATCTTCCATCTGCTTGGAAGTTGGCTAACATCACTGCATTACACAAGTATGGTGAAAAAGCCGGTCCCCTCAAATACAGACCTATTAGCGTACTTCCCATTATCAGTAAGGTCATGGAATCAAACATTGCAGATGGCATCAAATCTTTCCTTTTCTCCAATGGTCTGATATCAGACCGTCAGTTCGGATTCAGACTCAGTCACTCTACCCTGGTCAAGCTGCTATTGTTGTGCCAACAATGGATGGAAGTCCTCAATCTCAGACATGAGATTATGACTGCCAGTTGTATGATTATGGGAATCCCATTATGAAGTATTTATTTAAGTACGACTTAATTAACTTACTTAAGTTCTACTAAGGTCATGGTAGTTATGAGACACCCAAGGTAAATTCTCTTTCTTCAGAAATATAATTGAAAACTGTAGTACCAGCAGCTACCACTAAAACCCAGCAGTGCTAGATAACCACTTTTTTTTTTTTTAAAGGTAAAAATAGTATGAAAACGATAGAATGGCACTCGGTAGTGTGCATACCTATTACCTCTGCCAGGCTGAGCTGTTTTTTATGTTTAAGGCTCCAGTCACTGGCTATATAGTCCTCATCGAGGCCAGGCCTTAAATAAAAGAGAAGAAAAGTGTATGATGAAAAGTGTATAATATTTGTTTGTGAGAAAGAGGTTGAAGCCTCAGAGCTGTAGTTTGAGTGAGACAGAAAGTAAGATTAGCAATGCTGACACGGAAAGTGTAAGATGGTTCCGGGCACCACAACACTCTACCTGAAGACCCTAAGATCTTCAGGCGGCCACCTTCCCATTAAACAACAGCAGGCTTCGAGTATCATGTTATATCATTATCTCGCTATCATTAGAGCCCTTTCATGCCGTTAAATAACACCAGGTGGGTTGACTCAGCCTTTTCATCCTTCCGACGTTGGCGTAATGAGTACCCGCTTGCAGTAAATATGGGCCAGGGGGCACTGCATCAGCAGCAAAGTAATGCTCCCAGTAACTAGATGGTATTCATAGAATACTTACCTTGTGCAGTCAACTTTGTGTGAGCCAACTCTTCTGTTTTTGAAGGTTTGTTTCTTTGATCCAATATGGCTGCCAGACGACGTGAGCGATTACATCATAAATTTATATTCTCTAAATAATTGTTGCAGAGATCACACTAAATAAATTTCAAACTGATTAGACTAAGCGTTGGCCCTGTCGAATTATGACATCATAAGGCAACAATGACGTCATTGTTAACAACACTTATTCCCCATATGGAGTTCTTTACAATGAGCCATGTTTCAATTTTTTCCACAGAGCACAAAATCATTTTTCCATGGTTTTGAAGATATAGAGGTGCAACTTTTTTGCAGTTTTTCCAAGATGGCACCTGTACCATGTGACCTATGATGTCATAATTATCATTAAAATATTATACATGATGAGGTGCTCCTATGGTGAAAATTTCGTGTCCATCAGACAAACAGTTGCATAGAAAAAAGATTCATACTGATGAGATCAAGTGTTGTACTTGTCGAATTATGATGTCATGACAAAGGCACTAATGACATCATAATTAACATAGCTTATTCCGCATGGGGAATACTTGACAATGAGCTATGTATAAATTTTTTTCCATGGAGTGGTTTCAGAGATTTTGAGGTGCGAAGTTTTTCCAAGATGGCGCCTGCACCACGTGACCAATGATGTCATAATTATCATTAAAATATTCTACAGGCGGAGGTGCTCCTATAGTAAAATTTCGTGTCAATTGAACCAAGAATTGCAGAGAAAAAAAATTCATACTGATCAGATCAAGCGTTGTACTGTCGAATTATGACGTCATAATTAAGGTGCTGACATCATCATTAACCTATCTCATCCCCCATGGGGAGTGCTTGACAACGCACCATGTTTCAATTTTTTCCATGGAGCGGTTTCGGAAATATAGAGGTGCAACGTCCAAGATTCCAAGATGGCGCCTGTACCACGTGACCTATGGCGTCATAATTATCAATATAAAATTCTACAGGCGGAGGCGGTCCTATGGTAAAATGTCATGTCAATTGGACCAACAGTTGCTGAGAAACGATGCAATGGCTTTCTATAACCAGTTATCTGGTACTCATTTTGCCAATCTCTGAAGGATGAACAGGCTGAGTCAACCCCACCTGGCGTTAATCCAACGGGATTCGAACTCGTGACGTTAGGATCCCAAGCCCACCACCCTAATCATTAGGCCAACACCAGGTATATCTTATGAGAAATGCTCAATTTCAAATGCAATAGATAACTAGTTCAATTATTTTGCTTTGCTTAATTGATTTTAAGTTCTCTATTTAACTATGTTGTTCCTGTTGTGTGTGTGCCAGGTGAAGGACATCCTGCTGATATGGAGATGGGTCAGTCAAAGCACGTGATCCACATTCTTAGCGGAACTGCAGGAATTATTCAGGTGGTACTGTGCCTATTCTGGATCCTGAAAGGTTCCTCGAGCGTTGTAGAAAACACCAGAATTCGTCCTGGCGCCATCATTGTGACTTGTACCGGGACTTCTCCAGCTTGGCCCATCAGTGCCTTGATATACCTTGGTATTCTCACTGGTATCTGCTACATCCTCACCTTAAAGGCCCGCAAGCTCAAAATGGCCTTTAATTTGCCAAAGTTTATCAACTTTAGCATGACCATTTGCTTCATGGTTGCCTTGGCCTTCCTTCCAGCTTACAGTAGCACCCAAGGCAGCTTCCAAGACGTCACAGAGATGTTTGCGGTCTTAGCAACAGCGTACACCTTGCTCGGTTGTCTCTTTGTACCGAAGTGTTACGTTGTAATATTCAAAGTACATTGAGAAGTATCACACAGAGCATGAATATCTGTTTTGAAGATATAAAGCAGAAATCTAGTTCAATTCCTTAACGAGCTGCCAAACTCATTCTTGCACTTGATTGGGTGACCAGCTGGATATTTTTGCTGATATACATATAAATAAAGATTTAAGTTTAGCAACAGCACTATCATGTGAACTTCTCAATCCCATTCATTGATTCTTTAAACGAAATAAACTTTTTCGCAATAACAAACTATTGGATGTTTTTTTCTTCGTTTTATCACGGCTGAACCACAATGGAGGCCTAACGAGACATCACAGAACATGATGCACTTATCTTATATTACTGCGAGCCTGAAATAACAGGGGAATCAATTGATCGAGAGTGATGAGGTTTGCAAATCTTTTTTATATACTCGTATATAAATGAAGTTTTGTCTGTCTGTCTGCCAATCTGTCTGTCAATTCATCGATAGAATCGGCCCCATCGCTTGTAACCCCATCATATCCTCTTGGCAAATGGAGATACTAGAAAAAAAAAACACAAACCTACAGGGTAGAGGGTTCAGGGGAAAGACCCCAATTCTCTCCATGTAAATGTGTATCGCAAAGCGCCACCCAGTGGTAGCCAGGATTAGAAATCACACACACACACGTCCAATATCCTCGGTGGACAAGGAGAAGAGGTCCAAATGGGACCCAACCAGTTTGTGTAAGGCCTCCCTCTGGGTACCTTCCAACGCTACGCTACTTCGATTTACCATCTCGCAAATGGGATCGGGCCAATTCCTACTAGTTATTGAAGGCTCCCCCTGGGGCCGGCTCGGCTGGACGTTCTCGCCCCTCACTGACGCGACTTCCTTAACTGGGTTGCAGCCAGCTACCTTCGTGCCCTTTACTATAGTGCGTGGTTCTGTACTAATATTAATTACTCAGACGGCCACCACCGGCCCGTCCGTTTTTACAAGGGTGCGGCCCACGATTAAGCCAGGTATGGATTGCGCTGCCACCGGTTCGACCAGGCCGCAGGACTCCTGCCATGTTGGGCAAGCTAACCATCGGGCCGACACTATGGCCTCGGCCCTCGGAGGGATGGTCACGGCCTCAGGAGCCTCCAGCTCCGCCCTTTCGGCCGTGCTCACCCCCTCCAATGGTAGCTCTTCCACTCCCACTTGCAGGATCCCCCGGAACAAATCGATTTTACAACCGCTGGCAGTCAACAAATCCAACCCTGTTAAGCATGGGTCGCACACCTCCGCCACCCAAACCTCTATCTCCCTCTTTACCGACCCCAACTTGAGGGTCACAAAACCATGCCCTATGATCGGAGCCGTTGCCCTGGTAGCCAGCTGCAAACTATGATTTTCCAGACGCTGGATTTTATCCCAGCCGTCTGCACTCGAAATAAGGATCACAGGGATCACCTCACCAATATTGCATCAGCCCACGGGTCCTAAAATCCTGCTCTGCCGCTCTATCTCACCCTCTCTCTGTTCTTTTCACCCTATCTTTTGCTCAAGGTCATCTGCCAGCATCCTGGAAATCAGCTAACATTACCGCTTTACACAAAAAAGGTGCAAAAACAGATCCTTGCAACTACAGCCCAATCAGCCTGCTCCCAATTATCAGCAAAGTCATGGAATCCATCATTGCTTCGGATATGAAATCTTTCCTCTTCTCCAATGGCTCGATCTCTGATCATCAATTTGGTTTCAGACCAGGTCACTCTACTCTGGACATGCTGCTTCTGCTGTCTCAACAATGGATGGAGGTCCTCAATGCCAAACAGGAAATCAGAGCTGTCTCCCTTGACATATCAAGGGCCTTTGATACGGTCTGGCACCCAGCTCTGCTCACCAAACTCTCCTCCTATGGTATCCATGGAAATCTCCATGCATGGCTTGTGGACTTCCTCTCTGGTCGTAGTCAACGTGTGGCCCTGAATGGATTTCTCTCATCTCCCCTTCCTGTTCAGGCTGGAGTTCCCCAAGGAAGTGTGCTGGGCCCTGTGCTTTTTCTGGTCTTTATCAATGATCTCTCTGACTCTCTGGAAAATCCTCTCTATCTCTTTGCTGATGACTCCACTCTCTGCCGCTCCATTCCTCTTCCCTCAGATCGGCAGTCTGCAGCCTCCTCACTCTCTGAAGACCTGGACAAAATCACAGACTGGTCAAATAAGTGGAACATGTCTTTCAATCCTGCCAAATCTCACTCTCTTACTATGTCTCTCCGAAAAGATCGACTGGACAACCCTCCCATCTACTTTCTCAACAATCCTCTCCAAGAAGTTCTGTCACTCAAGCTTTTGGGTCTCACTATCTGCCATGATCTTTCTTGGGAAAACCACATTTCCAAGCTGGCCTCCAAAGCCAGTCGCCGACTGGGCATCCGCCGTCGTGCGAAGTCCTTCCTCGGCACACCTGAGCTCCTCACCACATACAAGGCTTTCATCCGCAGCTCAATGGAATACTGTTCTCCCCTATGGGCTGGTGCTCCTGCCTCACACCTGGCTCGGCTTCACGCTGTTGAATCCAAAGCTTTCAAAATCATTGGAATCTCCCGCGATGAAGCTATCTCTGAGGGCCTTTCACTCACTCACCGCAGGCAGGTAGGTGGTCTTTCTGTCTTCTACCGACTCCTCTCCGGCCTTGCTCCCCCAGCTCTCTCTGTGCTCTGTCCCCCAAATATTCCTACAGGTCGCACAAGATCTGCCAGCAACCCTCTGATGGTTAAACTGCCGAAATCTCGGCTCTCTGCTCACCTTCACTCTTTCATTCCTCTTTTCTCCCGCCTGTGGAACAAACTCCCACACTCCCTTCAATCCCTCGCCTCCCTCCAGGTCTTTAAAACAGCTGTTCACCACCATCTCTTATCTTCCCCCATCCATAACCTTGATCTTTTCTACCCCCACTAATTCACCCCAGATCCACCTTGTTTGAAATTCCAACTTATTTCCTGGAAATCCTGGCAGTGTCCATATGTTTATACCTCTCCCACCCCCCCCTTCACATGCCTCCCCCCCTTCACATGCCTCCCCCCCTTCACATTCCTCCCCCCCAAAGCCCTCTCGCTCCCACAGATCTCTCGATGTCTCCATGTCTCTCGGTCCCTGCTCTCAAATGTTGTGTTTGTGTCCTTTCCCCTCTCTCCCCATCTTGTCTACCGCTCCCGATGTTATTTGTTTTATGTGTCTGTTTGTCTTTCTGTGTGATTAATGTTCGCTCTTTCACGAGCCTCGATGTTGTATACAAAAAAAAAAAAAAAAAAAAAAAAAATGAAGATCAAATAGCTGTATGTTGAAATATGTTGAAAAAGTCAAAACTTTACATGGGGTGTACTTACTTTTTCACATGACTGTACATACATACATACATACATACATACATACATACATGCATGCATGCATGCATGCATACGGACCGACAAACACTGTTCTAGACGGCTTTGCCCTATCGGCGACAACGTAAACATGAGCTTCCTCTGCTATCCAGTTACTATAGAGATCAGTGTTGAAATCCGCACTTTTCTTTTATATCACTATAATGTGTACGGCCATCCGAGGATAATTTCCTCCGCCACCAAAGGTGGACGGAGGTTATGTTTTCACCCGTCTGTCTGTCTGTTTGTTTGTTTGTTTTTGTTTCTTGGCAAAAAAAATATTTATTTGACAAGTATGTTGATCACGTTTGTTTGTTTGTTTGTGTGTTTGTGTGTTTGTTTGTGTGTTTGTTTGTCTGTTAGCTCACGTATACTTACCAACAGGTCACAATTTCAAACCGATCTTCAGGAAACGTCACCAAATGGTAGAGTTTGTGGTCCGGCAAAATCCGATATTTTTTTTTAGGTCAAAAGGTCAACAACATAGGCCAAAGGTCAACCACTTTTCTTCAAATTTCTAAAATCCTCAATTTTCATCCGATTGACTTGAAATTTGAATAGGATTTATAAATCAGCCAACTGAATTCAACCACCAACTATTTGGGACATCATCATTGGCCAAAAGGTCAACAACGTTTTCAAATTCCTAAAATCCTCAATTTTCATCCAATTGACTTGAAATTTGAATATAAATTGCATATCAGCTATATTTGTATTCACTCAATTCCAAACGTCATTCCAATCATAAATTGATACTTTAACAAAATACTGTTTTAAATGACGATTGTATTGAGATATTATCAAAGCAGCTCATCGCCGTCATCTGACCACTTCCGGATTCGCGGCAGGTTCGTATCGAGTTAATTTCAAAATCATAATTTTATTGAGGAATTTTTCAAACCTCCTACCAACCTTACAACATCCGCTGAGACCCCAAAACGTTCCACAGAAGGTTTGGCGGGGCTAGCCCCAAAACTGAGGGAGTAGTTTGGGGACTGACAGACAGACACTCCTGTTTTATAATATAGATTCTTTGTATACAAAGTCGAGGCTCATGGAAGAGCTCGTACTGGTACACTGAATCAATCAGGACGCAAACAAGGCAAAAAGGAACAGCAGAGAGGGGAAATGCTAATAGTACAGGCGAAGGTTGGCCAAGATAAAGGGAGGCAGACAAACAGTGGGTATGGGGAGAAAGAGAGTATGCCTGAGGTGGACAAGATAGATACAGAAGGAAACTCTCAGGAGGGTAAACTGGAAATTTGAAAGGAGGAGGGATTGGATTGGGGGATACCAAGGATAGAAAAATCATGATTTTGGATTGGGGATGATTTGAGATGGTGGCGAACAGCCATCTTGAAGATCTGGATGGAAGAATGGGATTGAAGAGGATGTGGAAATTGCTTGCACAGGCAGGAAAGTGCAGGTCAAACGAGTGGACATGAGCAGTGATCCTTGATTTAGGTAGATTCGCCAAAAGGGGATTGATAGTGCACCATGTGTGCCCTGCATAAACCTGGGTGGGAAAGAGCAGAGGGTGCAAGACCATGAAGGAGGCAGTGGAAGACACAGAAAAAGCACCGACCTGTCTTTAATGGTAAAGTGATAAGTCCATACATATAGCTTCATCGCGGAAAATTAAAATGATCTTGTAGGCATCGGCGGAGTTTGGGGGATCGGGGGGGGGGGGGGGGGTAATGCCCTCACCTTAATTTTTTATGTAGTTTCCAATTAAGATAAAAACATCCCGTATTTAAACGTGAGAAACAATAATGAACGTAAGCTGCATTTGTGATTTCACGTACACGGTGACCACACTAACAAATGGTAATTTTGGAAGTCAGACATACAGTAGCTACCCATGATAAATATTAACCCCTAGCTCCTCCCCCCCCCCCCCCCCCCCAAATAGAGAAGTCAAACTACGCCTGTGCTTGTAGGCCTTGGTTTCCACGGTGTCAAGCTGAGCAAGATGTGAGGCAGGGGAGCCTGCCCAGAGGAGAGAACAGTACTCCATTAATCCACAAATGAAAGCCTTGTAGGCTGATCGGAGTTCACGAGTGCCAAGGAAAGATTTTAAGACTGAGGCTGCCCAGTCGGTGGCTGGCTTTGGAGGCCAACTTTGAAATGTGTTTTGTTCAAGAAAGATCATGGCAAGAGCTTGAATGACTGAACTTCCTCAAGAGAATTATTAAGAATGTAGATTGGAGGGTTTGCCAGACAGTCCCTTCAGTAATAGATAGCAAGAGTGTACGATTTGTCAGGATTGAAAGACATATTCAAAGTGTTTGTGCAGCTTGTGATTTTATCCACGTCTGCATAGAGTGAAGATGCTGCTGCCTGCCAATCTGAGGGATGAGAGATGGAACGGCAGAGAGTGGAGTCATCAGAAAAAAAGAGATAGAGGATTTTCCAGAGAGTCAGAGATATCATTAATGAAGACCAGAAAAATCACAGGGCCCAGAACACTGTCTTGAGGAACTCCAGCCTGGCCAGGAAGAGGAGATGAGAGAATTCCATTCAGGGCCACAAGTTGACTACGACAGGAGAGGAAGTCTGCAAGCCATGCGTGGAGATTTCCATGGATACCATTAGAGGAGAGTTTGGCACCAGGCAGGGTGCCAGACCATATCGAAGGCACGAGATATGTCAAGGGAGATGGCTCTGATATCCTGTTTGGCGTTGAGGACCTCCATCCATTGTTCAGACAGCAGAAGCAACATGTCCAGAGTAGAATGACCTGGTCTGAATCCAAATTGATGATCGGAGATCAAGCCATTGGAGAAGAGGAAGGATTTAATATCAGAAGCGATGATAGATTCCATGACCTTGCTGATGATTGGGAGCAGCCTGATTGGACTGTAGTTGCAAGGATCTGTTTTTGCAACTTTTTTTTAGCTCACCTGGAACGAAGTTCAGGGGGGCTTATGCGCTGGTGCGTCGTCCGTCCATCAGTCCATCAGTCCGTCAGTCCGTCAGTCCATCAGTCTGTCAGTCCGTAAACGCTTGCAACTTCTTCCCCGAAACCGCTGATGTGATTGTAACCAGATTTGGCACAAATTATATTTGTTATGTTGTGACTAAATTTTGTTCACGGCATTTGAAAAAATCCAGGTCTAAGGTGGTTTACTGGGGGTCAAAGTGGATCCACGTTTGACTTCCCAAAATAGTAATTTGCTTTTTCCTCTGAAACTACGCACCCTATTTTGATGAAACTTGACCATAACTTTAAACATCCGTGATGTACCAATTTTTGTTCAAGGTATATGGGGATTGGGGTCTTTTTACCAATTCCAATTTTACCAAAAAACCAATTCAAGCATTACAAAAATTGGGGTCTGAGGTGGTATACGGGGAGAGGAGGGGGTTGCCCCCCAAAAAGGTCGTTTATTGTTTGTTTGTTTAAAGTCTTATGATTATGTTATATTCGTATGATTCTTCATGCTGCCCTGTCTTCTTGGAACCATTGAAATTGGTTTAAAATACCGTTAGTCAGTGAAGTATACTGTTTATTCTACCAGGTGATTGCAAGGGGGTATTGCCCCAATTTTTGTGTAATGCGATAATGTTGGCTGATTTCCAAGCAAATGGCAGATGACCGTGAGCCTTGAGCAAAACAGGAGGGTGAAGAGAGCAGAGAGAGAGGGTGTGATAGAGCGGCAGAATAGGATTTTAGGACCCGTGGACTGATGCCGTCTGGTCCAGTTGCAGAATCAGAGTTGAGGTTTGACAGAAACTTCTCCACCTTGTCAGGAGAGAAGGATACAGAGTCCAAGAGCAGCTGCGTTTGGGTAAGGTGGGTACAGAAAGCGATGGGTTTGGAACACAAGATTTTGAGGCAAACACAGAGTTAAGGCATTCGGCTTTTTCACGTGCGGTGTCAGCTGTGTAGCCATTTGAGGTAAGGGAGAGGATGGAGGGGGAACAAACACCAGAAACAGATTTGACCAGACGCCACCAGGATTTGGAGGAGGGAGACAGGTTTGAGAGTTCAGTCTTGAGAGTGGAGAGATATTGTTTCCTGGCTCTCCTGAGGGTAGCCACACACTTGTTCTAAGCTTTGTGGAAGGAACTGAGATTGCGTTCAGTTGAATTTGCCTTCCATAAGGCGAAGGCGAGTTGTTTCAAGGCAACTGCCTCACCACAAGATTCAGTGTACCATTCAGTGTACCATGCATATATGTCTTACCATTGTAGAACAATAGCACTTTTTACGTTCAGACATCTCATTTTAGGTAAGCATAAGTATTGGAATAAATGACTGGCAGGTGTTTCTTGTTGCATTGATTGTTCACACATCGAGCTGTGAATGTCAAGTCTTGGTTTTAGCCTTCGGCCTTGCTTTGGGCGTCTGCCATTGGAATCAGTAGGCGTAAAACAACATGAAGACCGCAGAACTGTCTATAAAAGAAAAGAAAGCAATTTGGAAGCTGAAAGAAAAGCATAATTCAATTAGAACCAGAGCACAAAAATTGGGCATAGTAAATACAACAATTTGGAATATCTTGAAAAAGAAAGAAACCACTGGTGTACATAGCAATATACAATGGCCAGGTCGGCCAAGGAAAACGACTGCAGTTGATGGCAGAAAAATAATCAGAGCTGTGAAGAATTACCTGAAAACAATGGTCAGTGACATTGCCAACAATATCCATGGTGCAGGGGAGGAAGGGTATGACAACTGAAGACGAGATGGGATAAAACTGTGCATGAGAGAGAGCAAATTTCTTAGGAAGAATTCCCAGGATGAGTTGATGTCAGAGACAGCCTGGTGTTGGGCTAACGGCTAGGGTGCCAGCTTAGGATCCTGGGTTCGAATCCCGGTCGATCGCTGAATTAACGCCAGGGGGGTTGACTCAGCCTGTCATCCTTCCGAGGTCGGCAAATTTGAGTACCAGTTCACTGGTAATTCCCTGTTTGTCGTAAAAAGGCGACAAAAAGGGTTGGCGGCAGGAAGGGCATCTGGCCGTAAAACATTGCTTCAAAAAGGGGACCAAAAAAACAACAACAACCACGGTCCCCGAAAAAAGGCTTGCGGGAAAAAATGGCCTCTAAAGGTGGGTTTTTTTTTTTTTTAAATATCCTGCGCAGTCATCTTGGTGTGAGCCAACTATTCTGTTTTTAAACGTTTTAAAAAAATCCAATATGGCTGCCAGACCACGTGAGCGATGACCTCATAAGTTTATATTCTCTAATATAATTGTTGCATAGATCATGCTCAATACATTTGAAACTGATCAGACAAAGCGTTGTCTCTGTCGAATTATGACATCATAACTACAGCAGCAATGACGTCATCTTTAATAACACCTATTCCCTGTGTGGAGTTCTTTACAATGAACCATGTTTCAATCTTTTCCATGGAGCGGTTCTGGAGATAAACAGGTGCAATGTTTTTCGGTTTTTCCAGAATGGCGCATATACCACGTGACCTATGATGTCATCATTATCATTAAAATCTCCATACAGGTTGCTTCTGACAAACGAGACGTAATCTGCTTAACAGAAAATTTCCTCCTTCAAGATGTCTCTGATTCCTTAATATCTCTTCCTGGTTACTCCCTCCTCCGGTATGATAGACCTGAGCCTCGTCCTGGTGGTGGGGTTGCTATCTTTATCAAAAACTCTCTTCCTCACTCTCCTTGCACTGCCCTCTCTCCACCTCACCCCCAGGAGTACCTCTGGCTATGGCTTCCTCTCCGCTCCCACCTTTTGTTCATATGTGTGCTGTACCATCCTCCAAACAGTGATGACTCCATCTACATATCCCGGTCTGACAACATGGACCAACTTCTAGCCACTCATCCCAACTCTCTCTTCCTCATATGTGGCGACTTCAACTGTCATCATGCCAGCTGGCTGGGTGTGGGTTCCTCTCCCACCAGCCATGGCACCTCAACAAAGGACTTCTGCGACTCATTGGGACTGTGTATACAGCTGACAATTTCCCGACCCGGATCTCAGTCAATGGAGCATTTCTCTTCCAGACTTGGTTGTGACAAACTTCCCTGCAAATGTCTGCTGCTCTTCTTCTGCTCCATTCGGTTCTTCTGATCATGTGCCTGTTAAAGTGGACATCTCTCTGGCCATTCTCAGAGAGCCTCCTCAGTGCCAATGAGTCTGGCATTTCATTCAGGCTGACTGGCACGGTCTACAAGCAGCCATCAGTCATCTGGACTGATCTCCCATCTCTACTGCCTCTGACATCAATTCTTCCTGGGAATTCTTCCAAAGTAAACTGCTCTCTCTCGTGCACAGATTTATCCCATCTCGTCTTCAGTTGTCATACCCTTCCTCCTGCCCATGGTACACTGAATCTTGTGGTGAGGCAGTTGCCCTGAAACAACTTGCCTACGCCTTCTGGAAGGCAAATCCAACTGAAGGCAACCTCAGTTCCTTCCACCAAGCTCGGAACAAGTGTGTGTCCACCCTCAGGAGAGCCAGGAAACTACCTCTCTACTCTCAAGGCTGAACTCTCAAACCTGTCTCCTTCCTCCAAATCCTGGTGGTGTCTGGTCAAATCTGTTTCTGGTGTTTGTTCCCCCTCCATCCCCTCCCTTACCTCAAATGGCTACACAGCTGACACCGCACGTGAAAAAGCTGAATGCCTCAACTCTATGTTTGCCTCAAATTCTTGTGTCCCAAACCCATCTCTCTCTGTACCCAGTCGTACCCAGCTGCTCCTGGACACTGTGTCCTTCTCTACTGACAAGGTGGAGAAGCTTCTGTCAAACCTCGACTCTGATTCTGCAACTGGACCATACGGCATCATCCCATGGGTCCTAAAATCCTGGTCTGCCGCTCAGTCACACCCTCTCTGTGTTCTCTTCACCCTCTCTTTTGCTCAAGGTCATCTGCCATCAGCTTGGAAATCAGACAACGTTACCACTTTACACAAAAAGGTGCAAAAAACAGGTCCTTGCAACTACAGACCAATCAGCCTGCTCCCAATTATCAGCAAAGTCATGGAATCCATCATCGCTTCTGACATCAAATCCTTTTTCAGACCAGGTCACTACTCTGGACATGCTGCTTCTGCTGTCTCAACAAAGGATGGAGGTCCTCAATGCCAAACAGTAAATCCGATTGAAGTGCTGAAGGCGCCTCGGCAATGCCGCGCTGTCGGATATTTAATTATTTGGCATGGGGGCGGTGTACTTTGAATGTATCTGTACTTATTGTACACCGCTCCCTTCCTATGCCATCTCCAGGCGCTGCAGGGCAGGGCCGCCGAGAGCCAGAATGGGCCCAAGGGCAATACCGAATCTATCTCGGGCCCTTTCATCCAGGCCCCTTTCAAATTTTTGTTTTTTCAAATCAACCTATAACTACGGAGGTTTCCGTATTTTCGTCAGAACAAGCACATGCCATAGTTAAAGGAAATTGTGGTGTTATTCATTTATTAGCAGGAGTACCTGGCGTTGCCTGGTGATGTGCTACCTGTTGGCATTTTGAAGAAATCAATTTGTTAGGTGCTTAAAACACTCCCCAACCTGCACCCAATAAGGAAAATTTATATTTAATATTATAACACACACACATACACACACACACACACACACACACACACACACACACACACACACACACACACACACACACACACACACACACACTTAAAGATCTCGCGAGATCCTGGAGACGGTGGCAGGGGTTTTCGACGGTTCACACGGTCTCCACGTTTTTCAAAGTTAAGTCTGTTCACAATTGTATTTTGTCGAAACTGTATTTATCGTTCGGTGTGTGAACTTATAGTGTCCCCCTTGGAAGTTTCTCGGTGTTTATCTTTCATATATTAATCGTTTGTTTGCCGCGTCGCGAGCAAGGCCTTGCAGCCTCAGGCTTCCCCCGTCGAAGGTTGTTCCTTCCTTTGCTGTTTTGCTCGCTTTTTTGATTTCCCCTTATCCACCAAGCTTCACCAAACATCTACTATTTGTCTAACGTTGTAACCCCCACACCCCCCCCCCCCAAAAACAAACAAAAAAACAAACAAAAAAAACTTTTATTTCCCTTTCTCCTCGTGTGCTTTTGCCTCTGCCCACGTGCGCTGTCTCGCCCCGCCCCTATTTTCCCCTTGCCTTCCACCTTTTGCCCTGTTCCAGTGACTCGTGGTCGTCGCTCTAGGCTTCCTCTCCCCATTGGTATTTTTGTGAATATAAGATTGTTCTTCACAGTTCTGTTTAAATATGTTTCAACTATCCCCTTCAGTGTTTTATTCAGTGGTTTATTACAACACGCTGTTTTTCTTCTTATTTAAAAGGCTCCTTTCAATTTCCTCTTCAACTCATTCCATTTCAAAAAAATATTCAATCTCTTATGATTCCAAATCACTCCATGCTCTAAATTCTCATTCATTCCATCCCTCCTCCATCGTTCTTAAACGAATCGCGAACTTGAAAATCACAACAAACCCAATTTGTTATATATGTTCATCTTTCATTAATCATCCACTTTCTAAACTCCCCCCTTGCCCCTCCCCTTCAAATCTCCCCCCCAACCATCCCTCCCAAATTCTCCCCCCTCCCACCTCCTTCTCAAAGCTGCCTCCTCCCCACTTCGTCTCCCTTCTATGTCATACCTCCACCTCCCCCAACCTTCTACTTTCCTCTGCCCTCCCTCAAACAAACTCTCACTGTGCCTCATTCCATCACCATCAAACCTTTCGTCCTCCTCATCCTTCCCTTTCTTGTAACTCTTCTGTAATCTCTGACACACTATCAACTGCTCTTCCTACATCCCCCTCTCACCCTTCATCTGACCCTACCCCTCCCCTCCCCTGTCCTGCACCTGATGCTCCCCCTCTCTCCTCACTAACGGTATGGACCTCAAACATCCGGGGCCTTCGCTCAAACCTGATTGATCTCTCCATTCAGGTTGCTTCTGAAAATCCAGACTTGATCTGCTTAACAGAAACTTTCCTCCTTCAAGATGTCTCTGATTCCTTAATATCTCTTCCTGGTTACTCCCTCCTCCGGTACGATAGACCTGAGCCTCGTCCTGGTGGTGGGGTGGCTATCTTTATTAAAAACTCTCTTCCTCACTCTCCCTGCACTGCCCTCTCTCCACCCCACCCACAGGAGTACCTCTGGCTACGGCTTCCTCTCCGCTCCCACCTTTTGTTCATATGTGTTCTGTACTGTCCTCCAAACAGTGATGACTCCATTTACATTTCTCTGTCGGACAACATGGATCAACTTCTATCAACTCATCCAAACTCTCTCTTCCTCATATGTGGCGACTTCAACTGTCATGCCAGCTGGCTGGGTGTGGGTTCATCTCTCACCAGCCATGGCACCTCAGCAAAGGACTTCTGCGACTCATTGGGACTGACACAATCTGTCAATTTCCCGACCCGGATCTCAGTCAATGGAGTATCTTCTCTTCTGGACTTGGTTATGACTAACTTCCCTGCAAATGTCTGCTGCTCTTCTTCTGCTCCTATCGGTTCTTCTGATCATGTGCTTGTTAAAGTGGACATCTCTCTGGCCATTCTCAGAGAGCCTCCTCAGCGTCGACGAGTCTGGCATTTCACTCAGGACGACTGGCACGGTCTGCAAGCATCCATCAATCAACTGGACTGGTCTCCCATCTCTAATGCCTCTGACATCAATTCTTCCTGGGAATTCTTCCAAAGCAAACTGCTCTCTGTCATGCACAGATTTATCCCATCTCGTCTTCAGTTGTCTTACCCTTCCTCCCGTCCATGGTACACTGAATCTTGTGGTGAGGCAGTTGCCCTGAAACAACTTGCCTTTGCATCTTGGAAGGCAAATCCAACTGAAGGCAAACACAGTTCCTTCCACCAAGCTCAGAACAAGTGTGTGTCTAGCCTCAAGGGTGCCAGGAAGCACTATCTCTCCACACTCAAGATTGAACTCTCAAACCTGTCTCCTTCCTCCAAATCCTGGTGGCGTCTGGTCAAATCCGTTTCTGGTGTTTGTTCCCCCTCCATCCCCTCCCTTACCTCAAATGGCAACACAGTTGACACCGCACGTGACAAAGCCGAATGCCTCAACTCTGTGTTTGCCTCAAAATCTTGTGTCCCAAACCCATCTCTCTCTGTTCCCACCTTTCCCAGTCGAACCCAACAGCTCCTGGACTCTGTGTCCTTCTCTCCTGACAAGGTGGAGAAGTTTTTATCAAACCTCGACTCTGATTCTGCAACTGGACCAGATGGCATCAGCCCTCAGGTCCTAAAATCCTGCTCTGCCGCTCTATCTCACCCTCTCTCTGTTCTTTTCACCCTCTCTTTTGCTCAAGGTCATCTGCCAGCATCTTGGAAATCGGCAAACATTACCGCTTTACACAAAAAAGGTGCAAAAACAGATCCTTGCAACAGACCAATCAGCCTGTTCCCAATTATCAGCAAAGTCATGGAATCCATCATTGCTTCAGATATCAAATCCTTCCTCTTCTCCAATGGCTTGATCTCTGATCATCAATTTGGATTCAGACCAGGTCATTCTACTCTGGACATGTTGCTTCTGCTGTCTCAACAATGGATGGAGGTCCTCAATGCCAAACAGGAAATCAAAGCTGTCTCACTTGACATATCACGTGCCTTCGATACGGTCTGGCACCCAGCTCTTCTCACCAAACTCACCTCCTATGGTATTCAGGGAAATCTCCACTCATGGCTTGCGGATTTCCTCTCTGGTCATAGGCAACGTGTGGCCCTGAATGGATTTCTCTCATCTTCCCTTACTGTTCTGGCTGGAGTTCCCCAAGGTTGTGTTCTGGGCCCTGTGCTATTTCTGGTCTTCATCAATGATCTCTCAGACTCTCTGGAAAATCCTCTCTATCTCTTTGCTGATGACTCCACTATCTGCCGCTCCATTCCGCATCCCTCAGATCGGCAGTCTGCAGCCTCCTCACTCTGCAGACCTGGACAAAATCACAGACTAGTCAAACAAGTGGAACATGTCTTTCAATCCTGACAAATCTCACACTCTTACAATGTCTCTCCGAAAGGACCGACTGGACAACCCTCCCATCTACTTTCTCAACAATCCTCTCCAAGAAGTTCTGTCACTCAAGCTTTTGGGTCTCACTATCTCCCATGATCTTTCTTGGGAAAACCACATTTCCAAGCTGGCCTCCAAAGCCAGTCGCCGACTGGGCATCCTCCGTCGTGCGAAGTCCTTCCTTGGCACACCTGAGCTCCTCACCACATACAAGGCTTTCATCCGCAGCTCAATGGAATACTGTTCCCCCCTCTGGGCTGGTGCTCCTGCCTCACACCTTGCTCGGCTTCACGCTGTTGAGGCCAAAGCTTTCAGAATAATTGGAATCTCCTGCGATGTAGTCAACTCCGAGGGCCTTTCACTCACTCACCGCAGGCAGGTTGGTGGTCTTTCTGTCTTCGACCGACTCCTCTCCGGCCTTGCTCCCCCAGCTCTCTCTGTGCTCTGTCCCCCCAATATTCCTTCAGGTCGCACAAGATCTGCCTGCAACCCTCTTATGGTTAAACTGCCAAAGTCTAGGCTCTCTGCTCACCTTCACTCTTTCATTCCCCTTTTCTCCCGCCTCTGGAACAAACTTCCCAACTCCCTTCAATCCCACTCCTCCCTCCAGGTCTTTAAAACAGCTGTTCACCACCATCTCTTATCTTCCCCCATCGAAAACCTTGATCTTTTCTACCCCCGGTAATTCACCCCAGAGTCCTTGCAGTGTTCATATGTTTTATTCCTCTCCCACCTCCCCCCAAGTCCTCCCGATGTCCCTGCTCTCAAATGTTGTGTTTGTGTCCTTCACCCTCTCTCCCCATCTTGTCTGCCGCTCCCCTTGTTTTTTGTGTTTTGTGTGTCGGTTTGTCTTTTTGTGTGATTAATGTCAGCTCTTTCACGAGCCTCGATCTTGTATACAAAAAAAAACAAAAAAAAAAACTAAGCGGGCCACTATCATGGACAACAGCACACAAACAGTTAAGAGACATATGTACTTACGTAATACGTAGTGTAACTTTTTCCACAGACAGACAGACATGAATGGATTTTTATGCGTAATACATTTCCAAACCAATCATTGAAAGCCATGCTGACCATAACCAGATAATTATGGACTGTTGTAACGTACTTTTTAAACCTCCAAAACCTTTAAACTCCTTCGACAGTTTTAGGCCCAAACTAATTTAGGCCCGTATTGATGATGAGTATACATTACAGGAGTATGCCTCTGAACATTTCATTGGTTGTAGTGTCGTTCTGAATCCGACTATGGCGGCCATCTTTGTTGACATATCCAAGTTTTCGTAATTGCTTGCGCTGTTTGCCGAGTGGCTTGCAAAGTGGCTGATATGGAATCACTGGCTTGGAAAGCAATCGGCGAACACACCCCAGGTCGCAATGCTTGATTTCTCTGTTCACACTCGATGGGATCATCAGGTCGTACCTCGTACGTGAGCGTTACTTCCTTGTTTCCATTCGTTTTCTGGAAATGGGATATTGATGTTTTTGGAGCTCCTGTGCCAGTGGATTACTCATGGTGGTTCGTATGCTGCCTGTGGCTGCTTGGCTGCATCATTTTCTGGAGGCGCAGCTGTGCTGCTGATGCATTTCTCCCTTTTACCAGGAAGCTGGTACTCATGTTGCCAACCTCAGAAGGTTGACAGGCTGAATCAACCCACCTGGTGTTATTTCAATGGCAGGAAGAGGCTCAAACTCAGGAGCCTAACATCTCAAGCGAGCCACCTTAACAGTTTTGCAAACACCAGGCTCATGAATTACTCGACATACTTTGTTGTGCCTTTGTGTATACAGCTGTTCTGACATGAGTTTTTCACACCCTGAGCAGAGGTGACGTGTGCTTTCTGTTTCTACCTTGCAGAACCTACACCTATCCGATTGACTGTCTCGCCATTGTCTTAAAGCCATTGGTTTCGTGTCCTTGTTCTTGAGCACTTAATATAAATCGCTCGCTATCCCAGTTGAGCTAATCTCTTCGCCACTTCATTGAGCCTTTTTTTGACCATGCCAAGTCTGTCCACCTCTTTGTACCGCTCTGCTCTTCAATTACTCTCCCAGTTGTTGATGTATATCTCGGGTGTTTTCCTTGAGCAAGCAGCTTGCCAAGCCATCCGTTCCGCGCCAACCGCTTTGCAAGCCGCTTATTAACGAGATACACTTATATTTAATTGTGTTAAAAGTTTCCAAGACGATCTTTAATGGTTACTCTTCGGTAAGATAACCAATGATAGTTTCTGAAAATTACAATACAAAACGGGTCTTGGTTTGATCCAGAATTCCCGTTATTTTTTTCGTTTTTAAACAAAACCCGGAATGTTTTTATAGAACTCGCCGATTCGACATGTGACGAATCTGCTGATTGGAATTGATTAATTGACTATTCAGAGATTGCTTGAGCACGTGGACCACTCACGCACCCGTAATTTGTCTGCATTGAACTGTGCGGTACTGTACAGTGTGCAAGAACCAAGATTTGCTCATTATGGAGCACAGAGCGAACTCTCCGGGATCGAGGGGCGGCTCCGATGGAGGAAACCTGCTCAGTCCGGGACGTTCTCTCGGAGATAAGGAGTCTGTTCCCGGTACGTACTGTTCGGTCCCGAGCGGGGTCCGTGCTGTGCAATATGTACGTTAATAGTTTATGTGGGAATCACCATGTACGCTTTTTGAGGCCAGCGCTTTGGCCTGCCTTTTTTATAATTAAAAAAAGGTAAAAAATCAAACATTTGAACAGTCTTGGACGTGCACCTTGACCCCACGGCCAAGGCACACCATCTATCAGTATCAAGAGTGTCCCATTAGCATACACATGCACTTCAACCCCAAGGCTGAAGCACATGGTGATGGTCATTCAAAACACATGCATCCTGTCCCCGAAGGACCAGAATCCATGGTCATACAAGTGGTTTTAACACAACGAGTATCACCATGTACGAATATCGGGTTCCCTCTCCGAGCACGACCATGGATGAGGCGCTAAATTACATCCTTTAAATACGTTTTCCTGCTCCACCTGGTTCTACGTAGATTATAATACAACCTACTCCTCGTGACTTTCAGAACCACGTCTTACATTTTGAGCTACGTAATAACGTCATGACGTTTGCAAATTCTTTCCATCCAGTGTAACATTTTTGTAATTACTAATCACCTCACAGTAAATAAATGCGTATTAGTAATTACGCGTCCTCCGACTGTGTACAATGTACATCTCTTATATTATGGAATTATTTTGTGAATATTCGTCGAATTGTTGGAAAGATAACGCAATGACGTAATTACTGTAACGATCAGATCCACATGTCTCGCGGCGTACGAGTTCAATCAGCGTCGATCCGAATCACGTGTCAATTAAATTATTTAAATTCCTTGTCCCTCTCTTTTCCTTTCGACGTCTTGGATTATAATCCACTGATCCATATATTAACGGGATAGTATGCCGAACGTTAATTGGAGGTCCTGAAGCCACCGGAAGCGCGACTTCCGCCATACTCGTACCCGACTGCAAAGCCGCAATGAGCCGGCGAAGCCAAAGCCTCTTGCCACTGGCACTATTTTACCCATCACTATGGCATCAGTAGGTTAGGTAGTTGGTAGTAGGTAGCTGTAGTAGGTACCGTACCTAGTTCAAAATGACACCATTTGCATTCTGGATGAGATTAAAAGTTATAAAGTTTCCTTCTTGATTAATTCGGTGAATTCCGTCTCAACTTCGGATATTTCCGGCCGTGAAAAACTATCCCCTACGGCCGCGAGATTTCTAAAAAATAATTCTTCGTCAATTTTAGAATATTTGACGCCGTTTTCAGCGTCCGAAACGCGGTACCGGTAATAAGCTTTTTGAAATATTTTTTCAAATACTCGAATCTCATTGGTTCCGGTGTTTGGTGAAGATTTTCGTTGAAGATAACCAGGGCCTGGGGAACGAGGTTGGGTCTTAACGTATTTTAATGCATAAGATTGTGAATCAAAAAAAGACGGGTGAAACAAACTCCTATTGAACTTTTTCGCAATTTTTTTATACATACTTCCGCATCCGGAAGATGGCGGCCTCCATGGAGCGATTTGGTTTTTGAAATATTTTTTCAAATGCTTGAATCTCATTGGTTCCAGTGTTTGGTGACGATTTTCGTTGAAGATAACCAGGGCCCGTGTGGGCCCGGGGAACGAGGTTGGTCTTAAAGTATTTTAAATACAAATTAGAGGTGCATAATATTGTGAATCAAACAAAGACAATGGATTTGACTCAAACAAAGACTCAAACTCAAACAACTCAAACAAAAAACAAACAAAGACTCAAACAAAGACCTCCCATCTCTACCACCTCTGACATAAACTCATCCTGGGAATTATTCCAAAGTAAACTGCTCTCGTGCACAGATTTATCCCATCTCGTCTTCAGTTGTCATACCCTTCCTCCCGTCCATGGTACACGGAATCTTGTGGTGAGGCTGTTGCCCAGAAACCACTTGCTTTTGTCTCCTGGAAAGCAAATCCAACGGAAGGAAATCTCATTTCCTTTCACAAAGCCCGAAACAAGTGTGTGTCCACCCTCAGAAGAGCCAGGAAACAATATCTCTCCATTCTCAGGACAGAACTCTCTTATCTATCTCCCTCTTCCAAATCCTGGTGGCGTCTGGTCAAATCTGTTTCTGGTGTTTGTTCCCCCTCCATCCACTCCCTCACCTCAAACGGCCACACGGCTGACTCCGCATGTGAAAAAGCTCAATGCCTCATCTCTGTGTTTGCCTCTAAATCCTGTGTCCCAAACCCATCCCTCTCTGTACCCACCGTACCCAGTCGTACCCAGCTGCTCCTGGACTCTGTGTCCTTTCCTCCTGACAAGGTGGAAAAGTTTCTGTCAACCCTCGACTCTGATTCTGCAACTGGACCTGACGGCATCAGCCCACGGGTCCTAAAATCCTGTTCTTCCGCTCTTTCACTCCCTCTCTCTGTTCTCTTCACCCTCTCTTTTGCTCAAGGTCATCTGCCATCTGCTTGGAAATCTGCCAACATCACCGCTTTGCACAAAAAAGGTGCAAAAACAGATCCCAGCAACTACAGACCAATCAGCCTTCTCCCAATTATCAGCAAAGTCATGGAATTCATCATTGCTTCAGATATGAAATCTTTCCTCTTCTCCAATGGCTTGATCTCTGATCATCAATTTGGTTTCAGACCTGGTCACTCTACTCTGGACATGCTGCTTCTGCTTTCTCAACAATGGATGGAGGTCCTCAATGCCAAACAGGAAATTAGAGCTGTCTCCCTTGACATATCACGTGCCTTCGATACGGTCTGGCACCCCGCTCTGCTCACCAAACTCTCCTCTTTTGGTATCCATGGAAATCTCCACGCATGGCTGGCGGACTTCCTCTCTAGTCGTAGTCAACGTGTGGCCCTGAATGGGTTTCTCTCATCTCCTCTTCCTGTTCAGGCTGGAGTTCCCCAAGGCACTGTTCTGGGCCCTGTGCTTTTTCTGGTCTTCATCAATGATCTCTCTGACTCTCTTGAAAATCCTCTCTATCTCTTTGCTGATGACTCTACTCTCTGTTGCTCCAGTCTTCATCCCTCAGATCGGCAGTCTGCAGCCTCCTCACTCTCTGCAGACCTGGACAAAATCACAGACTGGGCAAACAAGTGGAACATGTCTTTCAATCCTGACAAATCTCACACTCTTACGATGTCTCTCCGAAAAGACCGACTGGACAACCCTCCCATCCACTTTCTGAATAATCCTCTCCAAGAAGTTCTGTCACTCAAGCTTTTGGGTCTCACTATCTGCCATGATCTTTCCTGGGAAAACCACATTTCAAATCTGGCCTCCAAAGCCAGTCGCCGACTGGGCATCCTCCATCGTGCGAAGTCCTTCCTTGGCACACCTGAGCTGCTCACCACATACAAGGCTTTCATCCGCAGCTCAATGGAATACTGCTCTCCCCTCTGGGCTGGTGCTCCAGCCTCGCACCTAGCTCGTCTTCACGCTGTTGAATCCAAAGCATTCAGAATCATTGGAATCTCCCGCGATGAAGCTAACTCCAAGGGCCTCTCACTCACTCACCGCAGGCAGGTTGGTGGTCTTTCCGTCTTCTACCGTCTCCTCTCTGGCCTTGCCCCCCCCAGCTCTCTCTGGGCTCTGTCCCGCAAATATTCCTACAGGTCGCACAAGATCTGCCTGCAACCCTCTTATGGTTAAACTGCCAAAATCAAGACTCTCTGCTCACCTTCACTCCTTCATTCCTCTTTTCTCCCGCCTCTGGAACAAACTCCCTCACTCTCTTCAATCCCACTCCACCCTCCAGGTCTTTAAAACAGCTGTTCACCACCATCTCTTATCTTCCCCCATCCAAAACCTTGATCTTTTCTACCCCCGCTAATTTCACACCAATTCCACTTTTTTGAAATACCAACTTCTGTCCTGGAAGTCCTTGGTGTCCTTGTGTTTTATACTTCTCCCGCCCCCCCCCTCCCTTCCCACGCCTCCTCCCCCCAAGCCCTCTACCTCCCACACATCTCCCTGCTCTCAAATGTTGTGTGCTCTCAAGTGTTTGTGTGCTGCCCCTTCTCTCCCCATCTTGTCTTCAGCTCCCTCGTTTTATATATTTTGTTTGTCTGGTTGATTTGTTTGTGAAGTAAATGTTAGCTTTTTCACGAGCCTCGATTCAGTATACAAAAAAAAAAAAAAAAAAACTCATGCAGTCATGGCCAAAAATATTGGCACCCCTGCACTTTTTAAAAATTCACAAAGGCATTTGGTCTCCACAATTCGTTATTCCACTGTTAATATTACAGAATCTTTGTTTTTCATTCAGAACTTAATATATCCTTTTAAACCAGAAAATTAATAGAAATGGCATTGACAAAATTATTGACACCCCAGACGTAATATTTGGTAGCACAGGCAGGGTGATATGGACAAAATAACTGCAGTCATGTGCTTCCTATATCCATGCATGAGCTTCCTTCACCTCTCTCCTGGCAGTTTGTCCAACTCAAGTTCTCCCAGCTTTGAAAGGTGCCTTCTCCCAACTGCTGTTTTCAGATCTCCCCACAGGTGTTCAATGGGATTTAGATCTGCACTCATTGCTGGCCACTTCAGAACAGTCCAGCGTTTCGTCTTGAACCATTCCTGGGTGCATTTTGAAGTGTGTTTGGGGTCATTGTCCTGCTGCAAGACCCATGACCTTCGACGGAGACCCAGCTTTCTGACACTGGGTTTGACATTGTGCTCCAAATTCCTTGGTAATCTCCTGATTTCATGATGCCATGCACACATTCAAGGCACCCAGTGCCAGAGGCAGCACAGCAACCCCAAAACATCACTGAACCTCCTCCATGTTTGACTGTAGGGAAGGTGTTCTTTTCTTTGAAGGCTTCATTTTGTTTTCTGTAAACATAGAGATGATGTGCTTTATCAAAAAGCTCTAATTTCGTCTCATCTGTCCACAGGACATTCTCTCAGAAGGATTTTGGCTTGTTCATGTGTGCTTTGGCAAACTCCAGTCGGGCTTTCTTATGTCTCTCTCTCAGCAGTAGGGTCCTCCTGGGTCTCCTTTCATTGAGGTGGTGATGGATGGTGCAAGTTGAAACTGTTGTACCTTGTGTCTGAAGGTCAGCTTAATCTGATTGGCAGTTGATCGAGGTGCTTTCTCCACCATTCCAACAACCCTTCGCTGCAATCTACGATCACGTTTTCTCTTGCGGCTACGTCCAGGGAGGTTGGCTTTCGTGCCATGGGCCTTAAACTTCCTGATAACATTGTGTATGGTGGACACAGGAACATAAAGGTATCTGGAGATGGACTTGTAGCCTTGAGATTGACCATGCTTGGCTACAATCTTGTGTCTGACCTCCTCAGACAATTCTCTGGTTTTCTTTCGTTACTCCATGCTCATTGACACAAAAGAGCAGAATGACTCCTTTTCTCTATTCAAACTGGTTGAATGAGTGATTATTATATTGCAGGCACCTGCAACTCACCATAGGTGAGTTCAATTCCAAAGTAAAGGAGAATCATCTGCTTGAATTCTAATTATTTCTAACCACTTCTAAAAGGTACCAATTATATTGTCCAGGCCATTTTCGGATTTCTGTGTGGAATAAGCTAAGATTTAGTGGTTTTTTTCAGCGTTTTTTTGTTTTGCTCCACGGCAAATTAAAGAAATACTTATGTGAATACCAAAATATATTTAAATTTCAACAATTTTCTGGAATAAATGGTGTATTATTTGAAAAAAGTGCAAGGGTGACAATTTTTACTGCCATGACTGTGGTTGCTTTATTTTTGTCCCCCGTCGCACCACGGAGCGAAAGGGGGACTATGGTTTTCCTATACGTCCGTGCGGGTGTGTGTGCGTGCGTACATGCGTGCGTGCATAAGCGAAGGACCGCATTCGAATTTGGTGGGTGGGTGCAACCCACGTCAAAATCCAAGATGGCCGCCGCCATGTACGTCTGATGCCATGTATGTCTGAACCTTGTGAGCAGAATATCTTGAAAAATAAGCAAAGTACCAACTTCTAATCTGGTGTGTGGGTGTATCCAGGCAAAAGGAAGAACGCTATTGAAAATTCGGTCGCGACGTCAAAATCCAAGATGGCTGCCGCCATGTATGTCTGAACCTTGTGAGCAGAATATCTTGAAAAATAAGCAAAGTACCAACTTCTAATCTAGTGTGTGGGTGTATCCAGGCACAAGGAAGAACGCTATTGAAAATTGGGTCGCCACTTCAAAATCCAAGATGGCAGCCACCATATATATGTATGAAACTTGTGAGCGAAATATCTTGAAAAATAAGCGAAGTACCAACTTCTAATCTGGTGTGTGGGTGTACCTAGAGTACTTACATAAAGAGAGTAGCGACATAGGGGGACCAGAAATTTAGGGTCACGTGACTCCAGGTGCCATTTTGTTTCACATGCGATCGTGTATCAATCAACGCCGTATGCAGCTTAAAACGAATTAGTACTGAAAGTTTGGTGATCAAAAAATCTGACAAAATGACGGGATGTTGCGCCTTTGGATGCAGCAATAAATCGGAGAATGGGTACAAGATGTATAGGTTCCCTGCAAATCCACAAAGACGGAAAGTATGTGAGAACAAAGTGAGCAGAGTAGGATGGAAACCAACTTCGTCATCGTGTTTGTGCGAGGTAAGCAGTGGTGATATCGGTCCCATGTATTAATATTGGCGTATGTATCGGTTCGCACGAAAAGGGAGGAGCTTAATCGTATGACGTCATGAAAAAACGCGATGACGCAGCCTCGCAGAACAAGAGCGGAATCTCCATACAGTTCCAGGGGTGTGTGTGTGTGTGTGTGTGTGTGTGTGTGTGTGTGTGTGTGTGTGTGTGTGTGTGTGTGTGTGTGTGTGTGTGTGCGCGCGCGCACGTGCATATATGTGTGTGTGTGTGTGTGTGTATACATATATGTCTGTGTGTATATGTGTGTATTTGTATTATTTAATTATTTACCAAGAAGACTCTTTTTTTTTCTTCATTTTGCTTATAAAATTCAATAAGACATACTCGATATAATAGTACATTATTTCCAAAAACCCTATTTGTAATCATATTACCCTCAGTCATAAAATGATTTTGCCATGACAATATGTGATCTACCATTGCCTCGACTAAGAATTTTACTTTTCTCGAGCAAACGAACTTGGGGCACCACCTTATGGACCACTTGTTTGTGGCCGAGCACCACCATGGACCCCAATGTTTTGGGGCATGACCCCTTTGTTGGGAGGGGCCAAGGGCCTTGCTCACGGACCACGGTAACGTGGCACCTATGCTCAACAGGTGGACCACAATAGTCGGCCCCTGTTGGCCATAAATAACAAAACGGTCAGACAATTTTCAATTTACAAAACTGACAAAAGTTTTACATTTTGAACATGCGTAACGGTAAGACGTCCTTAACTCAGAATGTCTAGCCACCAAATTATTATTTGCAATTACTTATTTCAATATTATGAAACCCCCACTAGAACTGTCTTGTTGCTAATGCACTTGTTCCATAAAATAAACATAATAACCACCTTTAGAGGCCATTTTTCCCCGCAAAGCGGGGGTTGGTCTTTTTCGGGAACCGTGGTTGTTGTTTTTCGGTCCCCTTTTTGAAGCAATGTTTTACGGCCGGATGCCCTTCCTGGCGCCAACCCTTTTTGCCGCCTTTAACGACAAACAGGGAATTACCAGTGAACTGGTACTCAATTAGCCGACCTCGGAAGGATGACAGGCTGAGTCAACCCCCCTGGCGTTAATTCAGCGATCGACCGGGATTCGAACCCAGGATCCTTGGATCCTAAGCCGGCACCCTAGCCGCTAGCCCAACACCAGGGTCACCAGGGTCCATGATTGAATAATATTTTTTGTCCATGACATGTCATGAAATGACAGAAAATAATCAAGGTTTCATCAACATACTGGTATGACAACAATTAAGTACAAATTAATTTGTCGACAGACATCGAGAATTATTTCCTTATAATTATTTATATTTTTATTCAAATTGCTTTTGTCTTTGTAACTTTTGCAGCCGAGGCTGACTTACATTACCAATTACAACTAAGTTGAAAACCTGCCAAAAAAAAAAGTAAATCTAAGCAGAGTCACTCTTCACTCTGAGTAAAGAGTAAAAAGGCAAAGCAATGATCAAAACAGTTTTCCTCCTAATCTGATGTCTTTTGCTACAGTATTACAGTAATTCATGTGCCATTTATTGAACTTGAAGCCGTTGTTGAGCTTGATGTAGCTCTTCCATGAGGCCACAGTGGCCAAACAAGAATTTGGACATAGAGTCAATATCAATTTTACTAATAAATGATCCAGATAGGGCTATGTCAAGTCAAAATTTTCCAATTTTATATGTTGTGTCATTGTCAGTTGTATGCATGAGCAGACTGTGAATGCGTGCATATGTATGGGTGTGTTGATTTTAGATGTTGGGTGTGCATGAGCAAGCCATACATGTTGATTGCCCCCCAAGGCCGTATGCACAGCATAACTTCTTGTAGCGGTGGTTTGGGTGGATGCCAGGTTAGCTTGAATATGGATATTTATCCCCCTCCCCCTTTTCCATATACGAAAAAATGAGTGAATGAATAAATAAAAAGATAGAATGAATACATGAATGAGAAAATATTGTCAGAAGACTGATAAAGGTCTGATACAATTGCACTGTGAGAAGATGACAAACATCACTCTTGCATCAGTTTGGAACAAGAAATGATGCCACATTTTGAACTTTGGAACTTTGTTGATCACCATTAAAACCAAAGATTCATGAATAATGCACAAGTCTTTCCTATTCAAAAACACACACACACACACACACACACACACACACACACACACACACACACACACAGAGAGAGAGAGAGAGAGAGAGAGAGAGAGAGAGAGAGAGAGAGAGAGAGAGAGAGAGAGAGAGAGAGAGAGAGAGAGAGAGAGAGAGAAAAAAAAAAAGAAAAAAAAAGAAAAAAAAAGAAAGAAAGAAAGAGTATAATGAGTTGCATAAAGGGGGGGCGGGGGGGGGGGGAAAACGACTTTGCCATACAGCCAAGGTTTGGACCATGTAGATATTAGTTCACTGGCGGTGCGGCAAGCGCTCGCACCGCGCGCTGGCGAGTGAAACAAAATGGCGTCAATGCGGAAGTTGTCACTACTCTCTTCATGTAGGTACTCTAGGTGTACCTAGGCATCAGGAAGAACCGTATTGAAAATTGGGCGCCACATCAAAATCCATGATGGCCACCGCCATGTATGTCTGAACCTTGTGAGCAGAATATCTTGAAAAATAAGTGAAGTACCAACTTCTAATCTGGTGTGTGGGTGTATCTAGGCATAAGGAAGAACCCTATTGAAAATTGGGTCGCCACGTCAAAATCCAAGATGGCCGCCACCATATATATGTCTGAACCTTGTGAGTGAAATATCTTGAAAAATAAGCGAAGTACCAACTTCTAATCTGGTGTGTGGGTGTATCTAGGCATAAGGAAGAACCCTATTGAAAATTGGGTCGCCACGTCAAAATCTAAGATGGCCGCCGCCATATATATGTCTGAACCTTGTGAGCGAAATATCTTGAACAATAAACGAACTACTATCTTCTAATCTGGTGTGTGGGTGTATCTAGGCATAAGGAAGAACCCTATTGAAAATTGGTCGCCACGTCAAAATTCAAGATGGCCGCCGCCATGTATGTCTGAACCTTGTGAGTGGAATATCTTGAAAAATAAGCGTAGTACCAACTTCTAATCTGGTGTGTGGGTGTATCTAGGCATAAGGAAGAACGCTATTGAAAATTGGGTCGCCACGTGAAAATCCAAGATGGCCGCCTCCATGTATGTCTGAACCTTGTGAGCGAAATATCATATCCAAGAGCGTCTGCCACTTTGTCAACTCACATCACTTCCCCGATGGGGACCAAGGCGTAACGCTTGTTCAAGGTAGTTTCAAAAAGATGTTTTTCAGGGGATTGAAAAGTACAAAATCTCTGGATATATATTGTTATGATTATTTTCTTTAGAAATGCTCCTTAAAGTTGAGTTTGAATGTGATGTTTTTATTTTCAGATTTTATTGTGAAAGGCAAGGTGGAGTCTGAGATCATTGATGATTCCTCCACACTTTTCAAAGGTTTGAACAACTATATCAACAACAGTGTTCTGTCATAGTTCAACTTGAATGATAATACTTTCCTTCCAGAGTATAAGCACTTTTCTCTGTTATATCTGGTACTTTTGTGTTTTGCACCGTGCAAGTGCCAATTTTATCAGTACAGTATCTCCAATTGATCATCCCAGCAATGGTATCGTCTCAGTCATAAGTACATATGATTTGAAACCACAACACCTTGTTCATATATATATAATTATATATATATATATATATATATATATATATATATATACATATATATATTATATATATATATATATATATATATATATATATATATAATAATAATAACTAGTGAGGTACCTGTGCTACGCACGGGTGGGGAGCCGAAAGCAAACAAACAATGCGGAAACGGTGAATGCTAAAGCATGAAACCAATAAATTCCACATTCCCTGTAGCACCTTCAGTCGCACGTCAGACATGGACAGCCAAGTTCGTGAAGGACTTCCATGAAAAACGTACCCGTTTGAATGGTTCTATACCCAGTCCATGGCGAATCTGCAAATGGCGATCCGCGAATGTCATGCTTAGAAAGTAGAAACTGTCACGGCATTTGGTCATTCACTTGAACTCAATATCTCTATTTTCATTCCAAACAGCGTAACTCCAATCACAAATTAAATAGCATTAATATAAAAATATACTTTTACCAACATTTGTGACAGAAACAAATATTTAAATCCGAATGTGAAGTAGTTCCGTATGGTTGGATGAATACAACAGGCATTTTAAGGCCATTTTCCCTGCTAGAGCGGGGGTTAGCCTTGCGGGCCCCATGACAATCTTCTCCATTTTGCCCTATTTTCTGCATCTCCCCTTGTTAACCCCCCTGCCCACATTTCTTCTTCCACCACCTTTAGCCAAGTCTTTCTCGGTCTTCCCCGTCCTTTACTTCCTTCTACATTCATTTCCATCATTCTTCTCAACCAGTCACTTTCATCCTTCCTCAACACATGACCAAACCATCTCAACCTGTTTCTCTTCACAGCATCAATCACAGACTATATTCCCATCATCTTTCGCAATTCATCATTTGTCTTCCTCTCTCTCAACGATACTCCACACATCCACCGAACCATTCGAATTGCCACCCTTTCCAGCCTTCGTTGCTGCTCTACGTTCATTACCCATGTCTCGCTCCCATAAATCATAACACTTCTCACACATGCAGCATACACCTTTCCCTTCACCTTGTTAGGGATATTTTCCTACAATAGTATGTAATGGATGAACCAAAAATTCAATGTCCATCAACTTGTCAGAAGAGAGTCACAAATTTTAATTCCCGAGGAGGACAACACTTTCTGTCTGCCAGAAAATACACAGCAAGAACAATAACCTTTATCAAACCATATTACAATTCACAAATTACATTTCAAGATTCACAGAAGGTCCCAAGTAAAATCCTGGTACAGTAGGGATGCACAAAGAAATGCCACACCAAACACCAGCATGCATAGAGTACAGTAAACATACAGAATCGACCAGCCAAGTAAAACATCCTAAGTACAGCAAACCAACATCTTACAGTCCCAGTGCTAATCCTGGTTATTTGGTCATTCGTTCTGATTTTTAAAACATTTCAAGTGGGAGGAGCAAGAGGAGGGGGGAGGAGTGAAGAGAGGGGAGGAGAGCAGTAGGATTGGTTGGGCAAAGTTTGGGTGGGAGGGGACAAGTGGAGGGGGGAGGAGCGAAGAGAGGGGAGGAGAGCAATAGGATTGGTTGGGCAAAGTTTGGGTGGGAGGGAGTCGGTGTCGAGGATGAGGTTGCCTCCCGCTGAGAGTAGGTTTGCATCCCAAATTCTTTCTGCTTTTCCATTGTCTCCTGCAAAACACCTGGAGCCCTGTCTCTCTAATCCCTTCAAGAACATCTGAAGGTCATCAATATTAGCCTTAGTCACAACCAAATAATTACAGCGCCTCCATTATTAAAACTATACCAAATGATTTACCATTCTGTGGTTTTATCTGTAATTCATTTATTGTTTGATGCAAGGGTTATTATACAATATTGCAAATTAACACACTAGTAACATGAGTTTTAATAAGTCATGTTAAAACTTGCCATTAAATAAGAAAAGTCCTTATTTAATAAATAGGTATTTACTTCACAATTTGTCATACTAAAAACCCATACGTAGTTTTGTCAAGATCTAAAACTCAGAAGTTCAATTTGTTGCAGGCGGAACTTTGTTGTCTCAGGGAGCTATGACAACCACATTTTTGTCAACCTGCAAATTCATCTTTTCCCTCATAAGTCAAAAATCATACTGCAATCCCACAAAAGATTTTACTGAGAGAGAGAGCTAGCCTACATGGATTTTATACTTTATTATTTCCGAACCGTTGTTCAGTTTAGTTTTATTTTAAAACTCAATACTGCACGCAATTTTTAGTTCTATACATAATTTTCTCAAAACCTAGTTGTAACATTAAGTTAAGAATGGACTTCGGAACTACCATCCTCCAGAAGTCACATAGGCAAAGGTGGGAGAGGACACACCATACAAATATTTACATCTAAACAATGGTAGTTTGCCAGACCTCGAGCTGAAACGATTTGTCATAACGAGCATTTGTTTAAGCCTCGATAACCCAGCAAATCACTTCACAGAGCCTCGGTAGACATCGTGGCTCCAGTTGTATTATTTAATTATTAAAAGAAAACAATATCTTTTCTCCAACTTGCTTAAGACACTTGATCCAACATCACATTATTTTCCAAAAAACATCCCATCTGTATTACATATTCCCTTCAGTAACAAAAAGGATTTTGCCATGGCAATATGCGATCTGCCATTGCCTTATACTAAGAGTTTTACTTTTTCTCGAGCAAATGATTCTGGGCAGAGTGTCAGAGATAACTTGCCACCTGGAAGAAATCCCAAATTTGCATGGGAAGCATAAAAAAAACCTGCAGACTAGGAATGCAAGGTTGAGGCTCATAAAAGTTGCTTGCTTCATAAATTTACACTTCCACAACCTTCAACGACACTCCCCTCCTCGTCAGCACGCCACTCAGTTTCCGAAACTTCTTCCATGCACATCTCACTCTAGCAACTGTTGCCGAGTCTGATCCACCTTCTCCATTCAACATGTCTCCTAGGTAGCAAAATGTTTTCACACCTTCCAGCTTCACGCCGTCTCCAAGATCCAACTCAACATTTCCTCCATCTGCAGCTCCCTCTTTGGGCACCTTACACTTGAATGTAGCTGCCACACTGGTTAATGACCCTCTCAATTCCAAATCGTAATTGTATTCACTCAATTCCAAACGTCATTCCAATCATAAATTGATACTTTAACAAAATACTGTTTTAAATGACGATTGTATTGAGATATTATCAAAGCAGCTCATCGCCGTCATCTGACCACTTCCGGATTCGCGGCAGGTTCGTATCGAGTTAATTTCAAAATCATAATTTTATTGAGAAATTTTTGAAACCTCCTACCAACCTTACAACATCCGCTGAGACCCCAAAACGTTCCACAGAAGGTTTGGCGGGGCTAGCCCCAAAACTGAGGGAGTAGTTTTGGGACTGACAGACAGACACTCCTGTTTTATAATATAGATTCTTTGTATACAAAGTCGAGGCTCATGGAAGAGCTCGTACTGGCACACTGAATCAATCAGGACGCAAATAAGGCAAAAGGGAACAGCAGAGAGGGGAAATGCTAATAGTACAGGCGAAGGTTGGCCAAGATAAAGGGAGGCAGACAAACAGTGGGTATGGGGAGAAAGAGAGTATGCCTGAGGTGGACAAGATAGATACAGAAGGAAACTCTCAGGAGGGTAAACTGGAAATTTGAAAGGAGGAGGGATTGGATTGGGGGATACCAAGGATAGAAAAATCATGATTTTGGATTGGGGATGATTTGAGATGGTGGCAAACAGCCATCTTGAAGATCTGGATGGAAGAATGGGATTGAAGAGGATGTGGAAATTGGTCGCACAGGCAGGAAAGTGCAGGTCAAACGAGTGGACATGAGCAGTGATCCTTGATTTAGGTAGATTTGCCAAAAGGGGATTGATAGTGCACCATGTGTGCCCTGCAGAAACCTGGGTGGGAAAGAGCAGAGGGTGCAAGACCATGAAGGAGGCAGTGGAAGACACAGAAAAAGCACCGACCGGCCTTTAATGGTAAAGTGGTAAGTCCATACATATAGCTTCATCGCGGAAAATTAAAATGATCTTGTAGGCATCGGTGGAGTTTGGGGGATCGGGGGGGGGGGGCAATGCCCCCACCTTAATTTTTTCAGTAGTTTACACTTAAGATAAAAACATCCCATATTTAAACATTAGAAACAATAATGAACGTAAACTGCATTTGTGATTTCACGTACACGGTGACCACACTAGCAAATGGTAATTTTGGAAGTCAGACATACAGTAGCTACCTATGATGAATATTAACCCCTAGCTCCCCCCCCCCCCTTCCTCCCCCTCCCCCCCCCAAATAGAGAAGTCAAACTACGCCTGTGCTTGTAGGCCTTGGTCTCCACGGTGTCAAGCTGAGCAAGATGTGAGGCAGGGGAGCCTGCCCAGAGGAGAGAACAGTACTCCATTAATCCACAAATGAAAGCCTTGTAGGCTGATCGGAGTTCACGAGTGCCAAGGAAAGATTTTAAGACTGAGGCTGCCCAGTCGGTGGCTGGCTTTGGAGGCCAACTTTGAAATGTGTTTTGTTCAAGCAAGATCATGGCAAGAGCTTGAATGACTGAACTTCCTCAAGAGAATTATTAAGAACTAGGGCATGCCCGTACTATATCTATATCTAAAATTATATCCCCCCCCCTCTATTTACATGAAATGGTTTGGTCCAAAGCGAACGGCTTGCGAGTACGGTGACAATCCCCCCCCTCTATTTACATGAAATGGTTTGGTCCAAAGCGAACGGCTTGCGGAGTTTGGTAAAGAAATCGCCATAGCGTGCACAAACGCGCAGGAAAGCGAAAGAATCGCAAATTAGTTTTAATTAGTTTTAAAACATAGTTTAACGCCAACATAGCAGCAACATAGTTTGCCAACGTGAAATAAATGAATACGCTCTCAAATGTGCCGTCCGAGGCAGAGTCTGTTCGCCACGTTCGGCACACGTGATAACTCGCTGCTCTCTGATTGGTTGAATCGTTTTTTGGACATAGCTCGGTAACTACTTGTCCGATTAATATGAAACCTTGAAAAGGCACATCCTCGGGTCCCCAGCAATATACCTGGCAAGTTTCAAGTATATCGGACCGGTAGTTGTCGAGAAACAGCGGTCGCATACACACAGACAGAGATTGCTGGAATTATAGATAGATGTAGATTGGAGGGTTTGCCAGACAGTCCCTTCAGTAATAGATAGCAAGAGTGTACGATTTGTCAGGATTGAAAGACATATTCAAAGTGTTTGTGCAGCTTGTGATTTTATCCACGTTTGCATAGAGTGAAGATGCTGCTGCCTGCCAATCTGAGGGATGAGAGATGGAACGGCAGAGAGTGGAGTCATCAGAAAAAAAGAGATAGAGAGGATTTTCCAGAGTCAGAGATATCATTAATGAAGACCAGAAAAATCACAGGGCCCAGAATACTGTCTTGAGGAACTCCAGCCTGGCCAGGAAGAGGAGATGAGAGAATTCCATTCAGGGCCACACGTTGACTACGACAGGAGAGGAAGTCTGCAAGCCATGCGTGGAGATTTCCATGGATACCATAAGAGGAGAGTTTGGCACCAGGGCAGGGTGCCAGACCATATCGAAGGCACGAGATATGTCAAGGGAGATGGCTCTGATATCCTGTTTGGCATTGAGGACCTCCATCCATTGTTCAGACAGCAGAAGCAGCATGTCCAGAGTAGAATGACCTGGTCTGAATCCAAATTGATGATCGGAGATCAAGCCATTGGAGAAGAGGAAGGATTTAATATCAGAAGCGATGATAGATTCCATGACCTTGCTGATGATTGGGAGCAGCCTGATTGGACTGTAGTTGCAAGGATCTGTTTTTGCAACTTTTTTTTAGCTCACCTGGAACGAAGTTCAGGGGGGCTTGTGCGCTGGTGCGTCGTCTGTCCATCAGTCTGTCAGTCCGTAAAGGCTTGCAACTTCTTCCCCGAAACCGCTGATGTGATTGTAACCAGATTTGGCACAAATTATATTTGTTATGTTGTGACTAAATTTTGTTCACGGCATTTGAAAAAATCCAGGTCTAAGGTGGTTTACTGGGGGTCAAAGTGGGACCACGTTTGACTTCCCAAAATAGTGATTTGCTTTTTCCTCTGAAACTAGGCACCCTATTTTTATGAAACTTGACCATAACTTTAAACACCCGTGATGTACCAATTTTTGTTCAAGGCATTACAAAAATTGGGGTCTGAGGTGGTATACGGGGAGAGGAGGGGGTTGCCC
This sequence comes from Myxine glutinosa, assembly GCF_964187855.1. Taxonomy (NCBI): domain Eukaryota; kingdom Metazoa; phylum Chordata; class Myxini; order Myxiniformes; family Myxinidae; genus Myxine; species Myxine glutinosa. The sequence goes on from NC_136263.1 coordinate 69,457,861, forward strand.
CCCAAAAAGGTCGTTTATTGTTTGCTTGTTTAAAGTCTTATGATTATGTTATATTCGTATGATTCTTCATGCTGCCCTGTCTTCTTGGAACCATTGAAATTGGTTTAAAATACCGTTAGTCAGTGAAGTATACTGTTTATTCTACCAGGTGATTGCAAGGGGGTATTGCCCCAATTTTTGTGTAATGCGATAATGTTGGCTGATTTCCAAGCAAATGGCAGATGACCGTGAGCCTTGAGCAAAACAGGAGAGTGAAGAGAGCAGAGAGAGGGTGTGATAGAGGGGCAGAATAGGATTTTAGGACCCGTGGACTGATGCCGTCTGGTCCAGTTGCAGAATCAGAGTTGAGGTTTGACAGAAACTTCTCCACCTTGTCAGGAGAGAAGGATACAGAGTCCAAGAGCAGCTGCGTATACTGGGTAAGGTGGGTACAGAAAGCGATGGGTTTGGGACACAAGATTTTGAGGCAAACACAGAGTTAAGGCATTCGGCTTTTTCACGTGCGGTGTAAACTGTGTAGCCATTTGAGGTAAGGGAGGGGATGGAGGGGGAACAAACACCAGAAACAGATTTGACCAGACACCACCAGGATTTGGAGGAGGGAGACAGGTTTGAGAGTTCAGTCTTGAGAGTGGAGAGATATTGTTTCCTGGCTCTCCTGAGGGTAGCCACACACTTGTTCTAAGCTTTGTGGAAGGAACTGAGATTGCGTTCAGTTGAATTTGCCTTCCATAAGGCGAAGGCGAGTTGTTTCAAGACAACTGCCTCACCACAAGATTCAGTGTACCATTCAGTGTACCATGCATATATGTCTTACCATTGTAGAACAATAGCACTTTTTACGTTCAGACATTTCATTTTAGGTAAGCATAAGTATTGGAATAAATGACTGGCAGGTGTTTCTTGTTGCATTGATTGTTCACACATCGAGCTGTGAATGTCAAGTCTTGGTTTTAGCCTTTGGCCTTGCTTTGGGCGTCTGCCATTGGAATCAGTAGGCGTAAAACAACATGAAGACCGCAGAACTGTCTATAAAAGAAAAGAAAGCAATTTGGAAGCTGAAAGAAAAGCATAATTCAATTAGAACCAGAGCACAAAAATTGGGCATAGTAAATACAACAATTTGGAATATCTTGAAAAAGAAAGAAACCACTGGTGTACATAGCAATATACAATGGCCAGGTCGGCCAAGGAAAACGACTGCAGTTGGCAGAAAAATCATCAGAGCTGTGAAGAATTACCTGAAAACAATGGTCAGTGACATTGCCAACAATATCCATGGTGCAGGGGAGGAAGGGTATGACAACTGAAGACGAGATGGGATAAAACTGTGCATGAGAGAGAGCAAATTTCTTTGGAAGAATTCCCAGGATGAGTTGATGGCAGAGACAGTAGAGATGGGAGACCAGTTCAGATGTTTGATGGCTGCTTGAAGACCATGCCAGTCGGCCTGAGTGAAATGCCAGACTCGTCGACGCTGAGGTGGCTCTCTGAGAACGACCAGAAAGATGTCCACTTTAACAAGCAAATGATAAGATGAACCGATTGGAGCAGAAGAAGAACAAGATATCTTGAACAAGATATTGATAGAAGTCTGTCTGTCTGTGAACAAGATATCTCAAAAAGTTGTGGACGGATTCGGACGAAATTTGGCGCAATTGTGTATAGACACAATTTGACAAGTATTGTGTATAGACACAAGTGTATGTGACAAGGACGAAATGATTAGATTTTGGTGAATATCCGGATTCGGATCCGGCTAGTGGAATTTTTAAAGTGATTCTTCACCATTGCGAGATAAACCAATAAACCAATTGGGAGATAAATTCAAAGTAATTTACCCAACTAGGTTTTGAATTTTGAATCAGGTAAAGTTTTGAATCGGGTAAGGTACATTTGTACAAAGGTTGAAGGTACAGCAGGCATTTGCAGGGGAATTAGTCACAACCAAGTCTAGAAGAGATTATGTACTGTTAACTGAGATCCAGGTCGGGAAATTGACACATTGTCAGTCCCAATGAGTCGCAGAAGTCCTTTGCTGAGATGCCGTGGCTGGTGCGAGAGGTACCCACACCCAGCCAGCTGGCATGATGACGATTGAAATCGCAACAAATGTGGCAGAGAGGTTGTTTTTTTTAAACCATGTTTCAAGTAAGTATTTACCAGAGATTGAAAAGCAAACACTTCTTGAACATGTATTGTGATAACGAATTTGCTTAGAAATTATGTCCCTTAAATTGGGTTTGAGTGCGATGTTTTATTTTCAGATTTTATTGTGGCTGTGAAGGTGGAATCCGAGTTTTTGGATCAGTCTTCCGCACTCGCCAAAGGTTTGAATGACACCAATCTTCATGTTATTGTTCTACTTGGTAATTCTCTGCTATAAAATGTTTGTTAGTCCCTTATCTGGAGGGGACTAAAGGTTTGCTCTCTATCTGGCTGTCTGTCCGTCCATCTGTCTGTCCCAGCTGTGGTTTGCTGGTCTTTTTTTTTTCTTTTTTTCAAAACCCTTAACATATTCAACTGAAACTTGCTACATGGCTTTAATATGATAAGTTGCCGAATAAGTCTGAGTTTTGGGGTGTTTTCGCCAATTTTCCATGGTGGTATGCCCTTTTTGCTTTGACCAATAACATTCATTGGGCCCGGTTGGGGACATGTATTGCAAAGCAATTCTTGTTTGTTTTGCTAACTGAGGTTTCTCGTCGATCTTTACCAAATGAGAGACGGACTGTTGTAACTTCTTTATGAGAGACTGACTGTTGGGCGAGGTATTGGTTCGGCGAGATGTTCATGCGAATTATTCTTGTGATTTGATGTGGAATTAGTTGCTTATCATATAGTACACCCTTGTTTTTCACGTGTTTATGATTAAACTGATATATGTGGGAAAATTACACGCCCAGACCAGAAATCGAAACCAGGAATCGAATTTTCCCACTCATATCAATATAATTATTTTGAATCCTGTTCATTAATCTAATTGTTTCACTTCGCCCTCAGTGATGTTTATAATAATGGACATGGATTTGTCCCCCCCCCCCCACCCCCCCCCCTCCCCACCCCCATTGGAGGAAGACCCTCTCGTGATCACGCCGTTGGTGCTCCTATGGTTGGCAGTGAGTGCCCCTGAAGCATTGACGGAAAGAGAGTGGCAATCGTATGTGTGGGAAAATTGCATGTGAAAAAGCTGAATGCCTCAACTCTGTGTTTGCCTCAAAATATTGTGTCCCAAATCCATCGCTATCTGTAACCACCTTTCCCAGTTTTTATGCCTCTCTGTTCTCTTCATCCTCTCTTTTGGTCAAGGTCATCTGCCATCAGCTTGGAAATCAGCCAACATTACCACTTTACACAAAAAGGTGCAAAAACAGATCCTTGCAACTACAGACCAATCAGCCTGCTCCCAATTATCAGCAAAGTCATGGAATCCATCATTGCTTCGGATATCAAATCCTTCCTCTTCTCCAGTGGCTTGATCTCTGATCATCAATTTGGATTCAGACCAGGTCACTCTACTCTGGACATGCTGCTTCTGCTGTCTCAACAATGGATGGAGGTCCTCAATGCCAAACAGGAAATTAGAGCTGTCTCCCTTGACATATCACGTGCCTTCGATACAGTCTGGCACCCCGCTCTGCTCACCAAACTCTCCTCCTATGGTATCCATAGAAATCTCCATGCATGGCTTTTGGACTTCCTCTCTGGTCGTAGTCAACATGTGGCCCTGAATGGAATTCTCTCATCTCCTCTTCCTGGCCAGGCTGGAGTTCCTCAAGACAGTGTTCTGGGCCCTGTGATCTTTCTGGTCTTCAATAATGATCTCTCCGACTCTCTGGAAAATCCTCTCTATCTCTTTGCTGATCACTCCACTCTCTGCCGCTCCATACCTCATCCCTCAGACCGGCAGTCTGCAGCCTCCTCACTCTTTGCAGACCTGGACAAAATCAAAGACTGGTCAAACAAGTGGAACATGTCTTTCAATCCTGACAAATCTCACACTCTTACTATGTCTCTCAGAAAAGACCGTCTGGACAACCCTCCCATCTACTTTCTCAACAATCCTCTCCAAGAAGTTCTGTCACTCAAGCTCTTGGGTCTCACAATCTGCCATGATCTTTCCTTGGAAAACCACATTTCCAAGCTGGCCTCCAATGCCAGTCGCCGACTGGGCATCCTCCGTCATGCGAAGTCCTTGCTTGGCACACCTGAGCTGCTCACCACATACAAGGCTTTCATCCGCAGCTCAATGGAATACTGCTCTCACCTCTGGGCTGGTGCTCCTGCCTCACACCGAGCTCGGCTTCACGCTGTTGAAACCAAAGCTTTCAGAATCATTGGAATCTCCCGTGATGAAGCTAACTCTGAGGGCCTTTCACTCACCCCCCGCAGGCAGGTTGGTGGTCTTTCAGTCTTCTACCGACTCCTCACTGGCCTAGCCCCCCCAGCCCTGTCTGTGCTCTGTCCCCCAAATACTCCTACAGGTCACACAATATCTGCCAGCAACCCTCTTCTGGTGAAACTGCCAAAATCAAGACTCTGCTCACCTTCACTCTTTCATGCCTTTTTTCTCCCGTTTCTGGAACAAACTCCCTCACTCACTTCAATCCCACTCCACCCTCCAGGTCTTTAAAACAGCTGTTCACCACCATCTCTTATCTTCCCCCATCCAAAACCTTGATCTTTTCTACCCCCCGTTAATTTACCCCAGATCCACTTTTCTGAAATACCGACTTCTTTCCTGTATGTCCTAGCTGTGTCCATGTGTTTTTTTGTTTTTTTGTTTGTTTTTGCTCCATGTGTTTTTTAACTCCATCTTCACCTCCTCCCCCCAAGCCCTCTCCCTCCCACAGATCTCTCAATGTTCCTGCTCTCAAATGTTGTACTTGTGTGCGTCCCCCTCTCCCCATACGGTCTCCCGCTCCCTTCATTTTGTCTTATGTGTCCGTTTTTTGTTTTTTTGGCAATGTTATCTCTTACACGTGCCTCGATCTTGTATACAAATAGAAAAGAAAAAAAAAGTCAGTCAGAATAGAGAATGGCCAGGCCGCTAAGATGTGGCGGAAGGTTTGATGGTGAGATATACAGGGAGTAATTCCCAATCAAAGGTGCTGTACTTGCACTCACTTTGGAGAAGACTGCAGCACCATTTTGTGCAGCATTAAAATTCTGAATAAATGGGAAGTCACAAGATCCTTTCTGAAAAGGACACATCAATGTGGATGGAAGACACATGATATTCAGCGACGATAAAGTGAATGCTTTACCGAGGATGCTAAGCTGTGTTGGGTCATCCAATAGACAGTGATGTTTGACATGTATGAGGAGATTGAAATGGCACAAAAATCCATACCAAGGATAGATTATCTGGTGTCAGCACTGGTAAATACCCACGGAAATGAGTGAGGTAAACTCAAATATAGCTGGATGACACGTTCTCCAAAAGTAGCAATAGCACATGTAATAGGTATGTAATAAATATTCCTGTTGATTTCTCCATTCAGTGGCAGGTGGTAGAACAATACTCACCTTTGTCCCTGTTTTCACAAGAAAACGAAGTACTCCAGTACGATATATGAGTAAGAGAGGGTGACTGGCGTATCGCGCAAGTGAACTCGTCACCTTTAGTTGTGGGCGTCGTTATTTCTCTGCAGACGGTATGAGCACGGTGCGAGCACGGTGCTCTCCACTGATGAGCATTAGCACCGAAGATCACGTGGTACCAACACCAATCTGGAGTGTTCACAGAAGGGGAAGACAAATGGTGGTGTGAGGTACAGCATTTCTCTCTGTCCCTAGAAGCAGTACACGATGATTGGCACAACTGGTATTTCGTAGCATGGAGCTCTTGGATGAACTTCTTCAGGTCCACTGTTTCAGATTGCAGTTGTGTGATGTGCTGTGCTGGAGCCAAGGTCTGTCCATGAGATGCTCAGCCAGAGCCGCAGCAGTGGGTAGTGCCAGCCTTACTTTTCCTGCAAGTATGATGTGGATGTGTTGGTAAACTTTGCAAGAACAACTCATGAAAGAGTGACTGATCGGAGGTAGCAGGGCGGTCACCCAGAAGCTGCTGCATGTGATGGAGTAGTTGTGGGTCTTCGTTCTCCAGAATCCTCATCTGTAAGAAGTTGAAAACGGCAGTGCTCAAAGGGAGTCGTATGCTTTGAGTATGGTCTTCAAACTTGTGTGTGGGGTTTTGTTGGAGGTTGCAGTAAATACATCACTTTATTATTATTTTTTTTTTTTTTTTTGTATACAAGATCGAGGCTCGTGAAAGAGCTAACATTAATCACACAAAAAGACAAACCGACACACAAAACACAAAAAACAAGGGGAGCGGCAGACAAGATGGGGAGAGAGGGGGAAGGACACAAAAGAGAGGGGGAAGAGGGGGAAGGACACAAACACAACATTTGAGAGCAGGGACATCGGGAGGACTTGGGGGGAGGTGGGAGAGGATTAAAACATATGAACACTGCAAGGACTCTGGGGTGAATTACCGGGGGTAGAAAAGATCAAGGTTTTCAATGGGGGAAGATAAGAGATGGTGGTGAACAGCTGTTTTAAAGACCTGGAGGGAGGAGTGGGATTGAAGGGAGTGGGGGAGTTTGTTCCAGAGGCGGGAGAAAAGGGGAATGAAAGAGTGAAGGTGAGCAGAGAGCCTAGACTTTGGCAGTTTAACCATAAGAGGGTTGCAGGCAGATCTTGTGCGACCTGAAGGAATATTGGGGGGACAGAGCACAGAGAGAGCTGGGGGAGCAAGGCCGGAGAGGAGTCGGTAGAAGACAGAAAGACCACCAACCTGCCTGCGGTGAGTGAGTGAAAGGCCCTCGGCGTTGACTACATCGCAGGAGATTCCATTGATTCTGAAAGCTTTGGCCTCAACAGCGTGATGCCGAGCAAGGTGTGAGGCAGGAGCACCAGCCCAGAGGGGGGAACAGTATTCCATTGAGCTGCGGATGAAAGCCTTGTATGTGGTGAGGAGCTCAGGTGTGCCAAGGAAGGACTTCGCACGACGGAGGATGCCCAGTCGGCGACTGGCTTTGGAGGCCAGCTTGGAAATGTGGTTTTCCCAAGAACGATCATGGCAGATAGTGAGACCCAAAAGCTTGAGCGACAGAACTTCTTGGAGAGGATTGTTGAGAAAGTAGATGGGAGGGTTGTCCAGTCGGTCCTTTCGGAGAGACATCATGACTTTGTTGCATCTCCTGTGACAAGGAGCCAACAATGTATTTGAATCATGTCAACTTGGTAGTAATGTTTCGGTGTCTGATTGAGCTTCGACTTGTGTAAACCACAGCTGCAAATCTTTCATCCAGAATTGCGGCAGCTCAAAGGAAACCGTTTCCACCAATGAAGCTGGTTGAGTGTCCATGAAGGACATGACTTGCTGTTTGTTCCCAGCGACCCATTGTGTGCTTGCAACTCCATGCCTGTCGCTTTTTATGCCCGTCGTCATGGTCATCAATTTAGCGTGGAAGAAAATACATCTGAGACGTTGAGATTCAGAGTCGAATCTTTATTAAACCACAACGGTAAAATTTCTACAAAAGGTCCTTGCTGGGAAATTCCGCACTGGAAAATACCCCGATAAACCAAAGCTAAAGCATATTCACTTTTTGAGAAAACCAAAGGCAAAATGATGCTGCACCAATCAATGCTTTTTGAAAGCACATAACGCTTTCTTAATGTGTTTGTGCACAAGTTCTCCACCTGGTGTCTCTTCTGCAGGAGGTTTTACATGATACACCCTCACCATATTCGCCTATATTGTTTAAAATCACTGCCTCGACTGTGCATATATTACCTACAGCGTACCCCAGCCAGATCCCTCATTCAAGAGTAATTATATCTCACTGGAACACGCAATCCATACTATTCTTCGCACAATTTTGCTGTGGAATTTTGCCCCTCCCCTCACCCACCCACCCCCCACCTTTCCACATCACAATATAGTGATAACTGGAGGTAAGAAATGTATGTGTATGAGAGGAATTGAGTATAACGAAAATATAAAGGCTGAGTTTCCAGACTACCCTGCCTTTTCAGATTCACGACTGTTTTTTTGCCATTAACCCCCTCCTTTGTTGACCTCTTTGGTTAAGTGTGAAAATGAGTTTGTCTGTTGGAGACCCAGTGCGTTTCTCCCCACTACTTAGAATGATTGTTTTGGTTTCAATTTACTTGTTTATCCCTCCCTTTATTGTGATTAACTGCTGTCACGTGATTTGCAGGTGAAGCTCAAGTAGTGATGTCAGAAACTTTCCAAAACCTTATTCAGACTTCCCAGGATGCTTTGAGCAATGATCATATAAAGCAGGAACCGTGTGATTCTCCACCCATGGAGCCAAGCAAAGCTGCTCAGCTGCTCGAAGGTAAGCCGGACTCTCAATATATCACATCACATTGTGTTTACTTGTTTAATTCATTCTTTCACGATGAAAGAATTTTGTTTCAAACCTTGCAGAATGACATGTCTATTTAAATAGTTTTCACTCAAATGGCTTGTTTATGTGAATGAGACAGAGATACCTGTTACATTTAAACTTCAAGTTGCACCTAAAGTACACATATTAAAGATCGTTGCATCACCTCGAACACCACCAGTTGCAGCACCTCCACATCTGAGATCATTTGTAGGGTCGTAAGTGAAAATGCACACCATTTATTCAACAATGTTCCTTATTCTCTGTGATCTTGCGGCGGCTGCTATCATTGCTATCTCCGTAACCAAAGGTCTTTGAGCAGGTTATCTCAGTTATGGATGGATTTGGATAAAATTTGGACAGGTTGGGTGTGTGTCAAGAACAAATTGATTAGATATTCGTGAATATTCGGATTGCGATCTGAGAATTTTTTCATTGATTCTTCATGATGGAGATATAGGGCCAAAGGCGATTATACATGTACAGCACGGTATTTCAAGAAGTTATGGAAATGGCTATGACAAAAGTTGTTGCATGTGTTGGGGTAGGTGACAATAACAAGCCAATTCGATTTCGGTTAAGGTCCGGATGCAGATCCGGCCTATCAGTGGGATACAAAACGTCAACCATTCAGCCTGGCACGGGTATGCGCTCTACCGAGTGCCGTTCTTGTTCAGTTTGAGGAGTGCATCCAACCGTTAAAGTTTCTGATGAGATCGATATCTAATGTCACCATCTCTCCTATTGATGACTATTTCTATTCATGATTACTGTTTTAACCTCAGTGTTTCGACATCAAACTGTTCTTACCATTCCACAGACAATCTGGTACTAATGATAATTATTCTGCACATTGACAGAAAGACAGTGGTTTTTATCTCACAGCTTTTTTAATGCAACGTCAAGGCTCGTGGAAGAGCGAGAACACTGAACGGATCAGGACACAACAGAACAAAAAGAAAAGAAGAGTAGAGTCAGGGGGGAAATACCAAGTAGGATAAAATACAGCAGGATTGCAGGATAAAATAGAGGGAGATGAGAACAAAAAAGGTAGGTGAGGAGAAAATAGGGGTCGGGGAAGATGCACAGCACAGGGTGGTCAATATAGATAGATACAGAAGCAGATTCTCAGGAACTAAAAAATAGAAAATTTGGAAGAAGGTGGCCTGGGGTTGGGGGGGTCAATGGTGGTAAAAAAAAATCATGTTTTGGATGGTGGTGTGGACAAAAAACTCAATCTTCTCCAGGTTCTAATAGTCCTGCAGCGTAGTCTGATATTTCAGATCAATTGTTCAAATTTGCATAAAAGCACCAAAATCGGCACACATGTAGAATAATGTATTCCGAACAATTCTAGATATGGAGCCACCCGAGATTGTGCCTTGGACAGCTACGGCGGCCATTTTCCAAAATGGCCGCCATTCTACTTTAGCGAAATGGGCTATATACTCTTATTTTCTTATTGTATTGGTGGTAGATATAAGGAACGTGTAAAATTCAGTAAACTGACCATGAAAAAGGCGTATTCAAATATTATGAGACAGTATTTTCGATAAAAAAGCCATTATTTGATTTGTAAATGGCTGCTTTCCTGAAACTTTTCGCTGAAAAGTACCCATTATTGGAGAACATGAGTCAAATGATATTCATCACATTCAATGGGTTTGGAGTCAACAAAAATTGCATTATAGATTACATACTTTACTCTATTTTTAAAAGGGAACTGATAATCGTGATAATGACAAACTCAGAAAATGTAGTCAAATTATTGCACACTTACTTTTTTTTTTTTTTTTTTTTTTTTTTTTTTGTATACAAGATCGAGGCTCGTGAAAGAGCGAACATTAATCACACAGAAAGACAAACAGACACATAAAACAAATAACATCGGGAGCGGTAGACAAGATGGGGAGAGAGGGGGAAGGACACAAACACAACATTTCAGAGCAGGGACCGAGAGACATGGAGACATCGAGAGATCTGTGGGAGGGAGAGGGCTTTGGGGGGGAGGCATGTGAAGGGGGGGAGGCATGTGCAGGGGGGGGGGGGGTGGGAGAGGTATAAACATATGGATACTGCCAGGATTTCCAGGAAAGAAGTTGGAATTTCAAACAAGGTGGATCTGGGGTGAATTAGTGGGGGTAGAAAAGATCAAGGTTATGGATGGGGGAAGATAAGAGATGGTGGTGAACAGCTGTTTTAAAGACCTGGAGGGAGGAGAGGGATTGAAGGGAGTGTGGGAGTTTGTTCCACAGGCGGGAGAAAAGAGGAATGAAAGAGTGAAGGTGAGCAGAGAGCCGAGATTTCGGCAGTTTAACCATCAGAGGGTTTTTTTTTTTTTTTGTATACAATATCGAGGCTCGTGAAAGAGCGAACATTAATCACACAGAAAGACAAACCGACACATAAAACATATAACATAGGGAGCGGTAGACAAGATGGGGAGAGAGGGGGAAGGACACAAACACAACATTTGAGAGCAGGGACCGAGAGACATGGAGACATCGAGAGATCTGAGAGAGGGCGAGGGCTTTGGGGGGGGGGGGCGTGGGAAGGGGGCAGTGGGAGAGGTATAAAACATATGGACACTGCCAGGACTTCCAGGAAAGAAGTTGGAATTTCAAACAAGGTGGATCTGGGGTGAATTAGCGGGGGTAGAAAAGATCAAGGTTTTGGATGGGGGAAGATAAGAGATGGTGGTGAACAGCTGTTTTAAAGACCTGGAGGGAGGAGTGGGATTGAAGGGAGTGAGGGAGTTTGTTCCAGAGGCGGGAGAAAAGAGGAATGAAAGAGTGAAGGTGAGCGGAGAGCCGAGATTTCGGCAGTTTAACCATCAGAGGGTTGCTGGCAGATCTTGTGCGACCTGTAGGAATATTTGGGGGACAGAGCACAGAGAGAGCTGGTGGTGCAAGGCCGGAGAGGAGTCGGTAGAAGACAGAAAGACCACCTACCTGCCTGCGGTGAGTGAGTGAAAGGCCCTCAGAGATAGCTTCATCGCGGGAGATTCCAATAATTCTGAAAGCTTTGGTTTCAACAGCGTGAAGCCGAGCTAGGTGTGAGGCAGGAGCACCGGCCCATAGTGGAGAACAGTATTCCATTGAGCTGCGGATGAAAGCCTTGTATGTGGTGAGGAGCTCAGGTGTGCCGAGGAAGGACTTCGCACGACGGAGGATGCCCAGTCGGCGACTGGCTTTGGAGGCCAGCTTGGAAATGTGGTTTTCCCAAGAAAGATCATGGCAGATAGTGAGACCCAAAATCTTGAGCGACAGAACTTCTTGGAGAGGATTGTTGAGAAAGTAGATGGGAGGGTTGTCCAGTCGATCTTTTCGGAGAGACATAGTAAGAGTGTGAGATTTGTCAGGATTGAAAGACATGTTCCACTTGTTTGACCAGTCTGTGATTTTGTCCAGGTCTTAGAGAGTGAGGAGGCAGCAGACTGCCGATCTGAGGGAAGAGGTATGGAGCGGCAGAGAGTGGAGTCATCAGCAAAGAGATAGAGAGGATTTTCGAGAGAGTCAGAGAGATCATTGATGAAGACCAGAAAAAGCACGGGGCCCAGAACACTGCCTTGGGGAACTCCAGCCTGAACAGGAAGAGGAGATGAGAGAAACCCATTCAGGGCCACACGTTGACGACGACTAGAGAGGAAGTCCGCCAGCCATGCGTGGAGATTTCCATGGATACCAAAGGAGGAGAGTTTGGTGAGCAGAGCGGGGTGCCAGACCGTGTCGAAGGCACGTGATATGTCGAGGGAGACAGCTCTAATTTCCTGTTTGGCATTGAGGACCTCCATCCATTGTTGAGACAGCAGAAGCAGCATGTCCAGAGTAGAGTGACCTTGTCTGAAACCAAATTGATGATCAGAGATCAAGCCATTGGAGAAGAGGAAAGATTTCATATCAGAAGCAATGATGGATTCCATGACTTTGCTGATAATTGGGAGAAGGCTGATTGGTCTGTAGTTGCTAGGATCTGTTTTTGCACCTTTTTTGTGCAAAGCGGTGATGTTGGCTGATTTCCAAGCAGATGGCAGTTGACCTTGAGCAAAAGAGAGGGTGAAGAGAACAGAGAGAGGGTGAGATAGAGCAGCAGAGCAGGATTTTAGGACCCGTGGGCTGATGCCGTCGGGTCCAGTTGCAGAATCAGAGTCGAGGGTTGACAGAAACTGTTCCACCTTGTCAGGAGGAAAGGACACGGAGTCCAGGAGCAGCAGGGTACGACTGGGTATGGTGGGTACAGAGAAGGATGGGTTTGGGACACAAGATTTAGAGGCAAACACAGAGTTGAGGCATTCAGCTTTTTCACGTGCGGAGTCAGCTGTGTAGCCGTTTGAGGTAAGGGAGGGGATGGAGGGGGAACAAACACCAGAAACGGATTTGACCAGACGCCACCAGGATTTGGAAGAGGGAGACAGATAAGAGAGTTCGGTCTTGAGAACGGAGAGATATTGTTTCCTGGCTCTTCTGAGGGTGGACACACACTTGTTTCGGGCTTTGTGAAAGGAAATGAGATTTCCTTCCGTTGGATTTGCTTTCCAGGAGACGAAGGCAAGTTGTTTCTGGGCAACAGCCTCACCACAAGATTCCGTGTACCATGGACGGGAGGAAGGGTATGACAACTGAAGACGAGATGGGATAAATCTGTGCATGAGAGAGAGCAATTTACTTTGGAAGAATTCCCAGGATGAGTTGATGTCAGAGGTGGTAGAGATGGGAGACCAGTCCAGATGATTGATGGCTGCTTGAAGACCGTGCCAGTTGGCCTGAGTGAAATGCCAGACTCGTCGACGCTGAGCAGGCTCCCTGAGGATGGTCAGAGAGATGTCCACTTTAACAAGGACATGATCAGATGATCCGATCGGAGCAGAAGAAGAGCAGCAGACATTTTCAGGGAAGTTAGTCATAACCAAGTCCAGAAGAGAAGATGTTCCGTTGACTGAGATCCGGGTCGGGAAATTGACAGATTGTGTCAGTCCCAGTGAGTCGCAGAAGTCCTTTGCTGAGGAGCCATGGCTGGTGAGAGAGGTACCCACACCCAGCCAACTGGCATGATGACAGTTGAAATCACCACATATGAGGAAGAGAGAGTTGGGATGAGTAGATAGAAGTTGGTCCATATCATCAGACAGCGAGATGTAGATGGAGTCATCACTGTTTGGTGGACGGTACAACACACATATGAACAAGAGGTGGGAGCGAAGGGGAAGCCGTAGCCAGAGGTATTCCTGGGGGTGAGGTGGAGAGAGTGCAGTGCAGGGCGAGTGAGGAAGAGAGTTTTTGATAAAGATAGCAACCCCGCCTCCAGGACGAGGCTCAGGTCTATCATACCGGAGGAGGGAGTAGCCCGGGAGAGATACTATGGAATCAGAGACATCATAAAGGAGGAAAGTTTCTGTTAAGCAGATCACGTCTGGTTTGACAGAAGCAACCTGTATGGAGAGATCAGTTAAGTTTGAACGAAGGCCCCGGATGTTTGAGGTCCATACCGTTAATGAAGAGGAAGGGGGAGCATCAGATACAGAACAGGGGGGAGGAGGGGTAGGGTAAGATGTGGAAGAGGTGGAAGAGGTAGGGAGAGCTGTTGAAGGTGTGTCAGAGATTTCAGAATAGCTCGGAGAAAGGGAAGGATGGGGCGGACAAAAGGTTTGATGGTGATTGGGTGAGCCACAATGAGGTGTTATTTGAGGAGGGGGAAGAGCGAGGCAGAAGGTTGGGGGAGATGGAGGTGAGAGTTTGAAGGGGGAAGAAGCGGGGAGGACGCTTTGAGGAGGGGGAGTGAGCGGGGGGAAATTGAGAAGCAATGAGGGTGGGGAGATTTGAAGGGGAGGGGTGAGGGGGGAGTTTGGGAGGGAAGGGACAAGGGGAGGGATTTGAAAGGGATGGGATATGGGGGAGATTTGGAGGGGAGGGGTGAGGCAGGAGTCTAGGAGGGGAGGGGCGAGGGGGCGTCTTGGCGGGGAGGGGTGAGGGAGTAGTTTAGGAGGGAGGGGGCAAGGGGGGAGATTTGAAAGGGATGGGTGATGGGGAAGATTTGGAGGGGAGGGGTGATGGGGAAGATTTGGAGGGGAGGGGTTATGGGGAAGATTTGGAGGGGAGGGGTGAGATTGGATTTTTGAAAGTGTACGATTTATGGGAAACGAACATTTATTGCAAAATGAGTTTCTTGTGACCTTCGAGTTAAAAATACGTTTAAGGACGCTGGATGGAGGATGGAGTGCAGGAGAGTTTAGGGAATGTAGAACAAAGGCACTATAGGAGATGGATATTTTTTTTGGGATGAATTGATTTGGTGAGCAAGTCGAAAGCAGCCTTTTAAAGAAGAAGAAGAAAAAGGTGTTATAAAATATGACGGAATACATAACTTGAGGGGAAAGTGTAAACATTGAAGGTTAATGAGTGAAAACTATCTGGGGAAATGGGGGAGAAACACGTGGTCGAAGAACGAACGAACGAATAAGAATGAATAAACGAATGAGAACAGAGAAGGAAATGTTTTTTTTTTTTTTTTTTTTTTTTTTTTTGAGTTGAGATTTACACAAGGAAGTAGGCTATGGGTGAAAAGACTGGGAATACAGAGAACGAAAGTTATTGGATCACAAACGACGGACCACTGAGAGAAAAACAAAGCCTCAAGGTTGTACAGTGCACACTGTACAAGGCCTTGCTCGCGACACGGCAAACAGACGATCAATTTATGAAAGATAAACACCGAGAAACAACCAAAGTTGCACACAATAACTTCACACACCGAAAGATAAATACAGTTTCGACAAAATACAATTGTGAACAGACTTAACTTCGAAAAACGTGGAGACCGTGTGGAGCTTCGAAAATCCCTGCCGCCGTCTCCAAGATCTCGCGAGATCTCCGCGAGATCTCCGCGAGATCTGAGGGAAGGTTGCTGGCAGATCTTGTGCGACCTGTAGGAATATTTGGGGGACAGAGCACAGAGAGAGCTGGGGGAGCAAGGCCGGAGAGGAGTCGGTAGAAGACAGAAAGGCCACCTACCTGCCTGCGGTGAGTGAGTGAAAGGCCCTCAGAGATAGCTTCATCGCGGGAGATTCCAATGATTTTGAAAGCTTTGGATTCAACAGCGTGAAGCCGAGCCAGGTGTGAGGCAGGAGCACCAGCCCATAGGGGAGAACAGTATTCCATTGAGCTGCGGATGAAAGTCTTGTATGTGGTGAGGAGCTCAGGTGTGCCGAGGAAGGACTTCGCACGACGGAGGATGCCCAGTCGGCGACTGGCTTTGGAGGCCAGCTTGGAAATGTGGTTTTCCCAAGAAAGATCATGGCAGATAGTGAGACCCAAAAGCTTGAGTGACAGAACTTCTTGGAGAGGATTGTTGAGAAAGTAGATGGGAGGGTTGTCCAGTCGATCTTTTCGGAGAGACATAGTAAGAGAGTGAGATTTGTCAGGATTGAAAGACATGTTCCACTTGTTTGACCAGTCTGTGATTTTGTCCAGGTCTTCAGAGAGTGAGGAGGCTGCAGACTGCCGATCTGAGGGAAGAGGTATGGAGCGGCAGAGAGTGGAGTCATCAGCAAAGAGATAGAGAGGATTTTCCAGAGAGTCAGAGAGATCATTGATAAAGACCAGAAAAAGCACAGGGCCCCGCACACTTCCTTGGGGAACTCCAGCCTGCACAGGAAGGGGAGATGAGAGAAATCCATTCAGGGCCACACGTTGACTACGACCAGAGAGGAAGTCCGCAAGCCATGCATGGAGATTTCCATGGATACCATAGGAGGAGAGTTTGGTGAGCAGAGCTGGGTGCCAGACCGTATCAAAGGCCCGTGATATATCAAGGGAGACAGCTCTGATTTCCTGTTTGGCATTGAGGACCTCCATCCATTGTTGAGACAGCAGAAGCAGCATGTCCAGAGTAGAGTGACCTGGTCTGAAACCAAATTGATGATCAGAGATCAAGCCATTGGAGAAGAGGAAAGATTTCATATCCGAAGCAATGATGGATTCCATGACTTTGCTGATAATTGGGAGCAGGCTGATTGGTCTGTAGTTGCAAGGATCTGTTTTTGCACCTTTTTTGTGTAAAGCGGTAATGTTAGCTGATTTCCAGGATGCTGGCAGATGACCTTGAGCAAAAGATAGGGTGAAAAGAACAGAGAGAGGGTGAGATAGAGCGGCAGAGCAGGATTTTAGGACCCGTGGGCTGATGCCGTCTGGTCCAGTTGCGGAATCAGAGTCGAGGTTTGACAAAAACTCCTCCACCTTGTCAGGAGAGAAGGACACAGAGTCCAGGAGCAGTTGGGTTCGACTGGGAAAGGTGGGAACAGAGAGAGATGGGTTTGGGACTAAGGATTTCGAGGCGAACACAGAGTTGAGGCATTCGGCTTTGTCACGTGCGATGTCAACTGTGTGGCCATTTGAGGTAAGGGAGGGGATGGAGGGGGAACAAACACCAGAAACGGATTTGACCAGACGCCACCAGGATTTGGAGGAAGGAGACAGGTTTGAGACTTTGAAGACTACTTGACTTCAAAGTCAAGAAGACTACTTGACTTTGAAGCGGCTACGGTCTGTGTCTACTGGCATTCTCCTTCACAAGCACACAGTCCAGTGCATTGCAGATTAGCCTTCTTGCATTTGCAGCGGTTTCTAAAGCCTTTTTTGCAGCCGCACGACACCAGCTCGAAGCAGCTTTTTGAAGCCTCAGGGAGTGTGGTCCAGAGCGGTTCGTAGGACCCATCCTCTGTTTCCCGCCAGCCCCAGCTTGTTGGTGATGGAAGCACGGGTTGAGGGACCAAGACCTGCCCCCAGACATAGCCAACCTGGAAGACTGATCTCTTCACATGCTGTTCCAAAGCATCGTAGGTAGGTGGGATGCGCTGGACGGAGTTCCTCTTGGCGAAGAGTTTCTTTCTGGCCTCGTTGACGTCCGTATATGGACTGGTGCGGTCATAGAGGAGCACCACAAACCTTTCAATGCAGTGCATTGTGTCATCCTGGATGTTGACTGGCGTGGTGGTCAGGGTGAGCAGGGAATCTGGCATTTCAATGGCATTTCTGACCACATCCATGGAGTGTCTGATCATTGCGACCGTGTGTGCACGCTCATGGAACAGAGGAAGCAGTGAAGTTGGCGTGATGATAGCTTGGCCTGGCTCCTGGTGGCTGGCTTGCCACCCATGATGTCTTCTGATAGACTCCGTCTGTGGTCACATCTTGAACTTCGAGCGCACTTCTCAGGTTCTCCAACCACCCATACTCTTTCTCCTTATGCTCTGCAAAGCTGTCCCGTTTCAGAGAAGTCACGGAGGTGACCGGTACTGTTGAGCCCTTGACAGTGGAAGCAACGGGTGTTACCTCAGTGTAGTACTTAGGTAGATGGTCAACAGTCCTTGATACAGCAGGCCCGCCAGTGATGACAATCCCACGCTCCACTCCTCCATCTGCACACATTGGGTGTTGCAAGATAGAGATCCCTGTTCCATGGAACGAATCCTTTGCTGTTGTGGAACTAGGATTGTGGTCGATGTTGTCCACAGCTGCGGTCGTGAACACACTACCACGCAGGGTTGGCGGGCAGACCACTTGTTCTGTTTGGAACATCTGACACGCCCGGTTTCCCATCTCTGCAGAAACGCGCAGGACACGGTCGTATGAGATGCTGAGACCCAGGCTGAAGAGCTTGTCCACTAGTCCCCTCTTGCGAGTCTCAGCGTGCAGCATCAGGCCAATGTACATTGGCAGAGGAGTTTCTTGAGATGTGGCATGTCTGACAGCTGGATGTTCTTGTGTCTTTGTACCAACAGGAGAGGTGCTTCTTTTCTGCTTCTGCCGATGCTTGACACCGTTGAATTTCAGGAGCTGTGCAATGGACAAAGCTGCCTGTGTTGAAGGAGGATCAATTTGATTCTTGATGTTGGGTCCATGCAGCACCATATTTACCAGTGCAAGTAGCACAGGTGGCACAGCCTCCTGCTGGCAGCCTTCCTTGAATGATCCAGTGAATGAGTTGGCTTCCTCAAACATGTATCGACGAACTATCTGTGCAGCTCGAGCGAGGTGAACTACTTCACTGTCACAGTGCTGCTCGCAGGCTTTGCCAAGTGCCTCGCCAATGTCCTCATCAAAAGCCAACAGGACATCTCGTCCTTTGCTCTGTGCCCGTAGGCCTGGGAGCTGGGCTAGTAGGCGTTCTTTCAGCCTTGTCGTATTCACTCTCGTGTCCAAGGGAACTCCAAGATGCTCCATTCTGGTCGCGTACAGGTTTGCTAGGTCGGCAAGTCTGAATACAGGAGATGTGTCCTCTTCCAGGTGAGTATCTTCAATGTAAAGGGCAAGTTCTGCCAGCACAATTCCGGAGACCACACTTTCATGGCCAGTTTTGTCTTCAGCATTGACAGAGGCCTTTGCGTGATTGTAGAGAGACATTAAACACTTGGAATGATACTTGGCATCAAGAGCCCGCATATCACCCATGCTGAGCCGTGCCAGCAGTTCGTGGTCTCCAATTTGTGTTGCACACTGCCGCACACACTGATCAATCTTGAAGGTGGTGGCTTCATGTAAGTCCACACCAGACAGTCTGCAGAAGAAGCATGCGGGTTGACTAGAGGTACTTGATTCTGCACTGCGTGACCTGGTGCGCTTTCCTGGCACGGCATTGCCTTCACCAGATGAGCTGCCTCCTGCTGGCCTCTTCTGTGCTCTTTTCAACTTTGTAGTATTAAAACGAAGCATGCATCGTTTATGATAGACAGCTTTGTGGGCAACCAATGCGGCCTCGATGCCCTCGCCTTCATCAAGTCTAGCAAACTGCAGCGTTCTGGGTAGTAAGCCCAGCTCTCCAAACTGCATCAGATTCCCGGCCAGTGTCTTGTACCCACTCCCTGTGTTTGGGCGTTTTGAATTTGCTGGGCAAACAAGGGACTCTGCTGTATCCTCCTGGCATATGGCACACAGTTCCCAGTTTGTGTTGGACGGGCCAACAGACGCACGGTCCATGCAAGAATGCGCTAGCTGGATCTTCTTTGACATGGTCATGATTATCACTCAATATTCTGCAAAGACACAAAACACCTTGTTACCACACTAATACTACTACTACTACACCACTATTACCAATTACAACACCACTTCCACCACTACCACCACCACAACAAAATACTTCTGAACCTGTCACCGATGCTGTGTGCGAAAATGGATTTTCCCATAAAAATGACCATTTTTCCCCCCAATACAATGGTTGGAACTATATTAAATCAACACAAATGACATGTGTATTGTTTTTATTTGTAATTGCACATCACATGGAGTATTTATCACCTCTAAGAAACCTGCAAAGCAAATAACAATGACAGATATCCCATGTTGTTAAAGTAGAATGGCGGCCATTTTTCAAAATGGCCGCCAAAGCTGACCAAGGCACAATCTCGAGTGGCTCCATATCCAGAATTGTTCAGAATACATTAGTCAACATGTGTACCAGTTTTGGTGCTTTTATGAAAAGTTGAACAATTGGTTCGCTATGCTGCATTACTATAAGCATAGCAGCAGAGGATCTTTATTACAGACTTGGCATTTAATGTGGCATTTTTTTTTTTCCTTGACTTGGGTTTACTTTCTGAACTCGGTATATCAATCTGGTGAGTTTCTTTTACGCTTCGGTGATTTCTTTGTTAAAAGAACCATGTCACTGATTGTCTGTCCCAGCAAGAAGTCAATAACAGGATTATATCACAGGTGGCGTGACAAAATGTACGGACAGGTACATTTGACGATTGGCTTCACAATCGGGTATATAAGGGTTGTTGCGTTCTGTATTAGTGGAAAACAACTGCTGCACGTCTACAAAAGTTATTGCCGCTTCCCCTGGAGATGGTCCGTCAACTCGACAATGCTGTTTGTCATGTAGTGGTGGCTTTATGAAATTCCGGCATGAAACAGCGTGCTATTGCTCGGCAGTATGGCATCACTCAAGGTCAGGTGTCAAAGATCCTGAAACGAAATGCTCAGAGGGGTGTCCCTACTCCAATACCGAGGTCAGGACGTCCCCGCAGATCCACAAGGATGGATGATCGCCAGCTGCACCGGTTAGTCCGCAATGGCCGTACCAAGTTAGCGAATCGGCTTTGGGCTGAGTGGCAGCAACTGACAAATGTGCCTGTATCCAGAAGGCTAGTCAACCAACGACTGGTTCAAGCAGGCTATCGTGCCAGGCGTCCCCTGAGAAAGCCACGTCTGACCAGACAACACCGCCAGCGTCGATTGCAGTGGGCCAGAGAGCACCGTCAATGGCAGCCAGGACACTGGAATCACATGATCTTCAGTGACAAGTCTAGGTTTCTGGTCTATATTCAATATGGCTGCGTCCGAGTGCGCAGACAAGTGCATGAATCCTACAACGAAGATTGTATAGTGCCAATAGTCCATGCTGGAGGTGGTGGGGTGACCGTTTCGGCTGCTTTTCATGCAGGGGGCAAAACTGACCTGGTTGTTCTGAATGGAAACCTGAACCAGTTCAAGCACAGCGCCATTCTGAAAGAAACATTGCTTCCATTTGTTCGTGCAGCCTATCGAGGAAACTTTGTCTTCCAAGATGACAATGCATGGCCTCATCATGCTCGCATGATACAACACTTTCTTGCTGACCGTGGTGTAGATCATATGGACTGGCCTGCCATGTCCCCGGATATGAATCCGATAGAGAACTTGTGGGCGGAATTAATGCGTCAAATCGACAACTTGGACCAGCAGCCTGCCTCTGTGCGTGAATTGCAGCAGGCTATTGTAACTGCATGGCAAGCGATTCCTGTCCAAACCTTGGCAAATTTCGTGAACAGCATGCCTCAATGTGTACGTGCTCTCCTGAATGCTCGTGGGGGTTACACGAAGTACTGAACTGTAATTTTACTGTCCGTAATCCCAGTCGTAATTTAACTTTTGTTTTTGTTAAAAAAATTTTTTGGCTAATGTGCAAAATAAAGATACTTCTGGAAAACGCACAGAGGTTTAACACAGTACTGTACTGTCCGTGAATTGAGTTCCATATCAGTTTACATCACTTTCAAGGATCAATTTACTTGCTTTGAAATGTCAAATGTGGTTTTTGTTTCTTTTAAAGGTCACATTAACAAAATCTAGAATAATTTCAATATAATTCCAATGAACTTTTGGTTCTAAGTCATCTTGAAAAGTAAGTTCACCCCCACAAAAAATATATTCCATATTAAATGCAAAGTCTGAACATACGCACAGAGAGGGATACACAGTGTATCGGGCACCACGAATCTCTGATTCTAAGTTCTAGCCGAATTGTTTTTATTTCCATTCGTTAACCGAGGGTGGGAGGGAAGAAATGCAAAGGTCACTAATGACATCACTCAAAGTCATACAACATCTGTTGGTAGAGTCATAGAACCCGAGATAAAAATCAGGTCGGGCAGGTTTTGACAAAATAATTAATGTATCTGCTCTGGGCAGCCCTGGGCAAAGGAGAGATTGCACAATAAAACCGACCCATAGCGTGCTGAGAGAGTCAAGCCAAAGATATATGAGGTATTCATACATTGTCCTCATGTAGATGTGGTCGGAGATGAAACTATGGAAGTTGTAAACAAGATAATGGTTGAGCCTTTTCAGCTTAACGAAGTTCAGGGGAGCTGATGCAATGGCACGTTGTCCGTGCCATTGATGCAATGGCACAATGGCACGTTGTCTGTCCGTCGGTCAGTCGGTCAGTCCGTAAACACTTGAAACTTCTTCTCTGAAACCGCGGATGGGATTGTGACCAAATTTGGCAGAAATTATATTTGTTGAGTTGTGACTAAAGTTTGTTCACGGCAATTTAAAAAATCGGGGCCTAAGGGGGTCTTCCGGGGGTCAAAGTGGATCCAGGTTTGACCCCCCAAAATAGTAATTTGCTCTTTCCTCTGAAACTACACACACGATTTCGATGAAACTTCACCACATTCTTCAACACCCTTGATGTACCAAAGTTTGTTCATGGTATGAAAAAATATCTGCCCCTTTAGGGGTCCACAGGGGCCCCCAAAAATCGGTGTTTGCTTTCTTCTCAGAAACTACACAAGGAATTCTGATGAAACTTCACCACAACCTTCATCACCCGTGATGTACCAAAGTTTGTTCATGATATGAAAAAATATCTGCCCCTTTATGGGTCTACAGGGGGGTTGCCCCCCAAAATAGGTATTTGCTTTTTTCTCAGAACCTACACACACAATTTTGGTGAAACGTCACCACAACCGTCATCACCCGTGATGTACCAATGTTTGTTCAAGGCATTGGAAACATTGGGGTCTGAGGAGGTACACGGGGTGGCGGGAGGGCGGATGTTGTCCCCCAAAATAGGTATTTTTTTGTTTGTTTGTTTTAAGCCTTATGATTATTTTAGTACGATTCTACATGCTGCCCTGTCTTCTAACAACCATTGAAATTGGTTTAAAATACCTTTAGTCAGTGCAGTATACTGTTTATTCTACCAGGTGAGCGCCAGGGGTATTGCCCCTATGTTTTCAGACGCCTAGCGCCAGAAATTTCAATTGTGATTTTTAAAACCCGTAGGTGTACTTAAACTTCCAATGGAACTTATTGTATGTTTCATAAGAAAACAATATTATTAAAGTATATTTGTACAGGTTTAACACGCAAATGTAACAAGATAAATGAATACTTTGTTTCGAATAGGATTCTTTTAAATCACGGTCCGCAAGATAGATTTAGTATGTAATTAATATACGATGTCACGTATGCAAAATTATTTTTATTTATCAAAGTTATAACTTTAATGCCTTACTGCACAGACATTAAGAGAAAAACCCCACTTCCACACTGGAAGATCTGAGATGGTGATGAACAGCTGTCTTGAAGATCAGGATGGAATAATGAGATTGAAAAGAATGTGGAAGTTGATTCCACAGGTGGGAAAAAGAGGACGAATGAGGAAAGGTGAGCAGTGATTCTGTTGAGCAGGTGAGCAGTTTCACCAGAAAGTGGTTAATGGTGGACCATGTGCATCCTGCAGAAGCCTGGGAGGGTATAAAGCACAGAAAGCGCGAAGGAGAGAAGACCATAAAGACGGCCATAGAACAGGATTTCTCAACCTTTTTGCCTCCGTGGTCCCCCAGTGCCCATTAAAATATTCCAGGGACCCCTAGGGCTAGTCCTAGATAATATACCCATCCCCCGTTTTTTGCTACAATGATGACAAAAGTGCTTGCTTTCAAAAAAATCTTTATTAAGCGAAAACGAGGTTGCTGTTGCTTGTACTACTATGCTGCTTCATAGCTACTAGTCATCCAACAAACAAAACTTAACTTTATAAACCTACCAGCTTTTGTTAATTTCAATTTGCAAGTACACCCGCACACTACAGGAGCGGCAGGAAGGGTCATTCATCTTTGGGGTATATAGATTGCAGTCAATATATGGTGGGGTCTCAAGAACATTGGGTATGTGTTCATTTACCAAGTTTCTTGTGGAAAGATCGCCAAGTGGTTTAAGCATTCGAGCAAGCACTCCATTCAAAACCGTTAAGGAACGGCCATGAATTGGCAAGCGCAAGCTAACTGCTTGGTAAATGAGCACACCCCGGGCTTCCTCCCTATCAGTTTTGTGTTGAACAGCAGGAGCGAGTTTCAAAAGTTTGCCACAAAAAACGCTGTGTTCGTGCCAGGAAGGGCCATGTAATTAACCCAACCCTTGTGGGATATATAGAGCACAGTAGATCTTTGCTCAGTTCTGCAAGTAAAACTTACCTCACGGATGTTGGGATTCCTCCAAATTTCTTCCTTTAGGGTTATGATAGTACACCCGCTCACTAAGGGAGCGGCAAGAAGGGTCATTCCTCTTTGGGGTATATAGATTACAGTCGATCTATGGTCGGGTCTCAAGAACATTGGGAGTGTGTTCATTTACCATGTTTCTTGTGGAGAGATCACCAAGTGGTTTAAGCATTCGAGTGAGCACTCCATTCAAAACCGTTAAGGAACGGCTGGCTTGGCAAGCGCTAGCTAGCCTCTTGGTAAATGAGCACAACCCGGGCTTCATCCCTTTCAGTTTCATGTTAAACAGCAGGATCGAGTTTTAAAAGTTCTCTCCAAAAAACGCCACAGTAGCACCAGAAAGGACCATGTTATTAGCCCAACATTAGTGGGGTATAAAGTACCATAGATTTTTGCTGAGTTCTGCAAGTAAACCTTACTTCACGGATGTTGGGATTCTTCCAAAATTCTTCATTTAGTGTTATGAAGAGCATTAGCGACTGTTTAAAAAGCTAATCATACGTGTTTGTGGTTTATAATATTTTTACTTCCTGTAGCAGCCATTGCTGCCACAAAAACGCCATTATAACTATCAGCTATTTATACACGTTATCACTGCAGGAAAAACGCTTTGGGGAAGTGAGACATTATTAGTATTCATATTGTTGTAACTAGGGCATGCCCGTACTATATATATATCTAAAATTATATCCCCCCCCTCTATTTACATGAAATGGTTTGGTCCATTCGCAAAGCCAAAGCGAACGGCGAACGGCTAAATCGCCATAACTCGGTAACTACTTCTCCGATTAATATGAAACCTTGAAAAGGCACATCCTCAGGTCCCCAGCAATATATCTGGCAAGTTTCAATTAGATCGGACCCGTGGTTGTCGAGAAACAGCGGTCACAGACAAACACACAGACAAACACACAGACAAACACACAGACACACACACAGAGATTACTGGAATTATAGATAGACTAGGGCATGCCCGTACTATATATATATCTAAAATTATATCCCCCCCCCCCCCTCTATTTACATGAAATGGTTTGGTCCATTCGCAAAGCCAAAGCGAACGGCTTGCGAGTACGGTGACTATCCCCCCCCTCTATTTACATGAAATGGTTTGGTCCATTCGCAAAGCCAAAGCGAACGGCGAACGGCTAAATCGCCATAGCCGTACCCGTACGCTCTCACATCACGCATCTCACATCACGCATCATGTTTTTAATTGAATTACTATCCGTAATGGCGCACGCTCTCACAGGAGCTCCGGAAGGTCACATATCGCAGTTACGATGAATCGCAAATTAGTTTTAATTCGTTTTAAAACATAGTTTAGCGCCAACATAGTTTGCCAACGTGAAATAAATGAATACGCTCTCAAATGTGCCGTCCGAGGCAGAGTCTGTTCGCCACGTTCGGCACACGTGATAGCTCGCTGCTCTCTGATTGGTTGAATCGTTTTTTGGACATAGCTCGGTAACTACTTGTCCGATTAATATTTAGTTTTAAAACATAGTTTAGCGCCAACATAGTTTGCCAACGTGAAATAAATGAATACGCTCTCAAATGTGCCGTCCGAGGCAGAGTCTGTTCGCCACGTTCGGCACACGTGATAGCTCGCTGCTCTCTGATTGGTTGAATCGTTTTTTGGACATAGCTCGCTAACTACTTGTCCGATTAATATGAAACCTTGAAAAGGCACATCCTCGGGTCCCCAGCAATATACCTGGCAAGTTTCAAGTATATCGGACCCGTGGTTGTCGAGAAACAGCGGTCACAGACAAACACACAAACACACAAACACACAGACACACAGAGATTAGTGGAATTATAGATAGATAACATTAATAATATGTGATTATCATTAATTTTGTTATTAAAAGCGTCTTTGAAGAAACGCCACGATAAAGCTAATTTAACATTGATATACACCTCAACATGCAACCCCATTGACGGCAATGGCGGGGAAAACCTGCTCGGGGGAGAAAAAACCCCTTGGGGAAGGGGGCAAATGAATGCGCTACAACCTTCATTGTGTAACCCTTAGTCATCCTGTCAAGTTTGGTTGAGATTGGATAAGTAACGACGGAATGTATTGGGGTCAAAAATTCATCAGACAGACAGACAGACAGACACCAAATGATGTATTTTAGTATGATTGAGAGTGCAGTTGGCATGCTTGTTAAACATGATACACATACATTTGCACATCAGAACAATAGAAAAGGTAGGACTGCAGATACCGAAGCTCACCTGGATGAGGAGCAACAGTCACTCAACGTCTCCACAGACACCCTCAGACCCTGATATTTTTAATGCCGTGAACAAACTTTGGTACATCATTGGCTATGAAGGTTGTGATTAAGTTTCATCAGAATTGTGTGTGTAGTTTCGGAGAAAAGAGCAAATACCTAATTTGGTGGGGGTAGGAGGAGGGGTCAAACTCCCTCCCACCCCTCCACCTTCCGTTATCCTCCCTTAATGAGTGCAGGCTTTGTTGAAGTCAATACACCTTCGTTCGGCACCAGATATGAAGCCAATGGCCAAGATTCATCAAAATTGTGTGTGTTGTTTCAGAGAAGAGAGCAAATACCTATCTTTGGGGGTCAAATCCCCCCTCCCTCATGGACCCCATGAATGAGCACAGATTTTGATGTGGTCAATACACCTTTGTTAGGCATCAGATATAAGCTTATGGCCAAGATTCATCAAAATTGTGTGTGTTGTTTCAGAGATGAGAGCAAATACCTATAATACTGCCAGGAACCGATCCTCCCTTTTTCCATTGAAACAATGCCCCCACATTTGCGTTTCCGACTTTTGTGGCATTTTCCATGAATGTATCCCCCGTAAATGTCGGTGTCCAACTGTACAATTACAGTATTGTCTTAAGAGGCTGCAACATGTATAATTTATTTTTGGGGATGTCACAGGGTGTGCATGTGTATGTCGTGAAAGTTTAAAGTGCTGTGACTGATTAAAGCAGAGTATAAGGCCTCAAGTACAGAGGTACTTCACATGCAGGTACTGTGTGGGATTAAGGTACTCGGAGAGGAGCAAACATCAGGAAGAGTGGTATGTTTGTTGCCTCTCTCAAGGTTCACGCACCATGGACCCTCAAGTTGGCTGTTGGAAGGATTCCTGTCATGTGCGGCCGGAATCGGAACAGCCAACTGTGCTTGGCTGTGGAATGAAGGTTGAGGAGGTGGAAGGATTTTCCGAGATTCTGCAGATAAAAATAGAGGATGTGAACTCGTTTGGCATGGAAGAGGAGCAGAGCGACCTGCCAAATGGTGAGTTGTGTGATCTGCCTCACTTCTGATGGGATCTGTGTTTTAGTGGCCTTTTTTTGTATACTTGATAGAGGCTCGTAGAAGACCAAGAGCAGAATGGAAGGGAATAAAATGGCAAGAGGAAACAACAATAGCAGAGCATAAGTGAGAGTGAAATGAAGGGTGGGAGAGAAGGACATGGGTTGAACAAGCTGCACACAAGTTGAAGGAAACGCAATAAGAAGAGGAAGGAGAAAGTGGGGATGAAGCACAAAGGTAACAAACCAACCACCAAACAATGAAAAGAGGTGAGATGAGAAATGAAAAGAAGTGAAAAAGAAAGAGGTGAAAAGAGGTGATGAGAGGAGGGAAATCACAATGACCTGGCAAAAGGGAGTGCTTTGGAATGGGGTCACTTGGGGTAGAAAATATCATGGTTGGATGGAGAATGATCGGAGATTGTGATGAATGGCTGTCTTGAAGATTTGGAGGGAAGAATGAGATTGAAGAGAATGTGGAAGTTGTTTCCACAGGTGGTAAAAATGAATAATGAGGGAGCAATTAAGCAGTTTTTCTGGATTTTGGGAGTTTTACCAGAATGGAGTTGCTGGTGGGCATGTTCCCTGCAGAATTGCAGAAACCAATGAGGTGGGGGAGGGCAAAGCATGGAAAGAGCAGACCAGAAAGGAGACATGATATGAAAGAGACAACACCAACTTGTCTGTGAAGTGAATGTGATCGGCTCATTGACTCAACTTCATCGCGGGAGATTCCAACTATATTGAGGCCTTGGATTTTACACCGTCCAGCTCAGGAAGGTGTGAGGCAGGGATGCCAGCCCATTGGGGAGAGCAGCACGACATCAAGCTCTCAATGAAGGCCTTGTTTTGGATAACAGTTCAGGTGTGTTAAGGAAGCACTTAGCACAACTGAGGATGCCCACTCTGGCTTTGAAAGCCAACTGGCTATGGAGGCCAACTCAGCATTGTGGTTCCCCAAGAAAGATCGTAGCTGATAGTGAAACCTAAAAGTTTCAATGATTGAACTACTTTTTGGATTGTTAAGAAAGGAGATGGGTTTGTCAGATGGTCTTTTTGGACAGAGAGAATGAGAGTGTGAGATTTGTCAGAATGGAAAGACATATTCCAAGTAGTTGAGTTGCTTCTGATTATATCAAGGTCTGAAGATAGGGAAGAGGCTGCTGCGTGTCTCTCTGAAGAATGAGGGATGTCATGGCAGAGGGTGGAGTCATCAGCAAAGATATGAAGAGGATTTTCCAAAGAGTCAGAGATATTGTTGATAAAGAATGGGAATGGGCCCAGCACACTGCATTTTGTCAATCCAGCCTTGACAGGGAGAGGGGATCAAATGATTTCATTCAGAGGCACGTGTTTGCTCGGAGAGTGGAGGAAGTTAGTTAGTCATGTGTGGAGGTGGCCTTCGATGCCATATGCAGAGAGATTGCGGAGCAAGGTGGGGTGCCAGACAGGATAGAAAGCTCGAGATCTGGCTCGAGAGATGTCCCTGATCTAATAGTGGCATTGAGAGTCTCCATTGGTTGTTGGGACAGCAGAAGGAAAATGTTCACATCAGAGTGATCGGGTTTGAATCTGAAATTTTAAACGACTTGCTGTGTATTCTTAGCCGTGTTTCTGTCCTCCAGCACAAGGAAATTCCCCTCGTGTGGCCAAGTATGTGCAATGATATGGCCGAGAGGTGAAATTATTAAAACCATTGCATTGTGGTGGATTATTCATGCATTGTTCGCATTCGCCTCCGCTCGGTGTCTTGGGAGATAATTATTCTCCAGCAGTCACATGTCGCCCGTTTGTGAGTCTGAGTCCATTACAATTCACATGTATTAAAAGCCAATTCATATCTCTTGTCATTGGAGGAAACAACCATTCGGCTCTCACCTCATCATTCGTCCCCAGCTGTGACTTGGACTAGATTAGTCAACATGCGGTCCTTTGAGTTAAAGACGGTTGAATAAAGCAACAAAGAAAAGCAATGCAACACAAAAAGCTGTGATCGGGTAAGAACCATCTATGTAAAAATCAACATAAAAAATTTAATGAGGCCTTTGCCATTTCAAGCTCGACCTGAGTTCTTGCACAGCTGCAGGCATTTCAAAGTAGCACAAATCTGAAAACCCCAACGCTACAAACCCACATCGGCCGCTGTTCATCACTTATTGGTGAATCATCAACAATAGCTTAAACGGAATGGAAAGCTGTTCTGTGGAGGAACTCAGGACCGTCAATGTTTGGTTCATGTGCAACACTTGGCTCTTGGTTTGCAGCGTTGTTGGAAGCCTGGCTTAGCTGCTGATGCAGGTTAGAGCAGGAATTGGAAAAAAATTATTCGGGGTTCCGGGGTCAACTCGCCCACTCTCCATATGAAAGACAACAACAACAACAACAACAACAACAACAGGCATTTTAAGGCCATTTACCCTGCTAGAGCGGGGGTTAGCCTTGCGGTCCCCATGACAATCCTCTCCATTTTGCCCTATTTTCTGCATCTCCCCTTGTTAACCCCCTTGCCCGCATTTCTTCTTCCACCATCTTTAGCCAAGTCTTTCTCGGTCTTCCCGGTCCTCTACTTCCTTCTACATTCATTTCCATCACTCTTCTCAACCAGTCACTTTCATCCTTCCTCAACACATGACCAAACCATCTCAACCTGTTCCTCTTCACAGCATCAATCACTGGCTCTTTTCCCATCATCTTTCGCAATTCATCATTTGTCTTCCTCTCTCTCAACGATACTCCCCACATCCACCGAACCATTCGCATTTCCACCCTTTCCAGCCTTCGTTGTTGCTCTGCGTTCATTACCCATGTCTCGCTCTCATAAATCACAACATTTCTCACACATACAGCATCTCTCCTTGTTAAACCCCCTTGCCCGCATTTCTTCTTCCACCATCTTTAGCCAAGTCTTTCTCAGTCTTCCCCATCCTCTACTTCCTTCTACATTCATTTCCGTCACTTTCATCCTTCCTCAACACATGACCAAACCATCTCAACCTGTTCCTCTTCACAGCATCAATCACAGGCTCTATTCCCATCATCTTTCGCAATTCATCATTTGTCTTCCTCTCTCTCAACAATACTCCGCACATCCACCGAACCATTCGCATTTCCACCGTTTCCAGCCTTCATTGTTGCTCTATGTTCATTACCCATGTCTCGCTCCCATAAATCATAACACTTCTCACACATACAGCATACACCTTTCCCTTCAGCTTCAACGACATTCCCCTCCTCATCAGCACGCCACTCAGTTCCCGAAACTTCTTTCATGCACATCTCACTCCAGCAACCGTTGCCGAGTCTGATCCACCTTTTCCATTCAGCATGTCTCCGAGGTAGCAAAATGTTTTCACACCTGCCAGCTTCACGCCGCCTCGAAGATCCAACTCAACATTTCCTCCATCTGCAGTTCCCTCTGTGCACACCTTACATTTGAATGTACCTGCCACACTGGTTAATGACCCTCTCAGACCACTACATTTTTGATGAACCCACTCAGCGCACATTGTACATTGAATGGAGTTCACTCCGACACCCTTCCTGCACACAGCACATGGCCACTTCCCAGTTCTTTCCACCTCACCACATGCTTTACCACTTGCCATCACCTTTGTCTTTCCGATATTCACCTTCAGACCTTTTGTCTCCATACGTTCCTTCCACTTGTTCATCTTTTCCTTCAGTCCATCCATACTTTCCGCAAACACCACCAGATCATCTGCATACAACAACTCCCACGGTAAACCCTCCTTTACGTTCTGAGCCAGCACCTCCATCACAGCTACAAATAGCAGTGGACTTAGTACCGACCCCTGATGCACTCCCACCTTCACCTCAAACTCACCACTGTTCCCATCCTTGGTCCTTACAGCTGTGCGCGCTCTTTTGTACATTGCCATCACTACTCTGATCAACCATACCTCCCCTCCTAACTTCCTCAATGCCCATGTCAATACTTCATGTGGAACCCTATCGAATGCTTTCTCCAGATCAACAAACCCAAGAAACAACTTCTTCCTCTTCTCCATGTACTTCTCCAGCAACTGCCTCACAATAAAAAGTGCGTCTGTCGTTCCTCTTCCTGGCATAAATCCAAACTGCATTTCGTCGATGTTCACTTTCTTCCTTATCCTCCTCTCCAACACCTCTTCCAATACCTTCGTTCCATTCTCCAATAACTTTATCGCTCGGTACGAGCCACACTCCAGAGGGTCACCTTTCCCCTTGTATAGGGGGACGAGGGTTCTCAGTTCCCAATCCACTGGAATGCGGCCTTGTTTCACCACCAGATTACAGATCTCTGTCATTCTCTTCACTCCTTAACTTCCTGCTGCCTTCAACATATCTCCCACAACTCCCGTCGGCCCTCCCGCTTTTCTACTCTTCATTGCTTTTATCGCTTCCTCAACTTCCTTCTCAGTTATCTTCTCTGCCGGTCCGAAAACTGGGTCACTCTCTATGTTGCCATCCCATTCATTCTCTGTATTCAACAGCATTTCCGTATATCTTCTCCATCTTCCTTTAATTCCATCTGGGTCCACAACGATTTGTCCCACTTCATCCTTCAAGCAACTCACCCCCATCACATCACACCTCTCTTTCGCTATCTGCGTTGCAATCCTGAATACCGCTCTCTGACCCTTTTCCGAATCCAAGCGTTCTCCGAACATTTTCCTCCATGCCTCCTGCGCCTTTGCTACCTCTTTCTTTGCAGCGTTCTTGGCTGCCTTATAACTTTCATGCTCTGCTTTTTCTGCTCCCGTACCCTTCGCCTTCTGCCCCTCCTTGAACTTCTTCCTCTTCTCGTCAATCCTCTTTCCAACTTCACCATCCCACCACCGTGTTTCCGAGTGCCTCGGTGGTCCTTTTGTCCATCCACATATCTCAACAACGGCTCCCAACAGACTATCTTTCATTGACATCCAACCACTTTCAAGCTCAACCACATCATCCTCTACCCTACTCAGCCTCTCTTTTAATGCCTCCCTTACTGTCACCTCTTTCAACCTCCACACCTTCATTCTCGGTTGGTACTTCACCCGCCGAGCTCCCCTCGCACCTTTCACCCTTATGTCACAAACAACCAAGTGGTGCTGTAAAACAGCCTCCTCCCCCGGGATCACCTTTGTGTCCCGTAGGTACCCCCTATCTCGCCTACGCACCATCAGGTAGTCAACGGTTGTCGTCGACCCACCTGACATATATGTAACAAGCTTATTATCCTCTTTCTGGAACTGAGTATTACAAATCAACAAATCAGCTCCATCAGCAAACTCCAAAATCCTTTCACCTTCTCCATTTCTCACACCATATCCGTACCCCCCATGAACTCCCTCAAAACTGTCCATACTCCTTCCCACATGTCCATTTAGGTCTCCTTCTACCACAACAACTTCCGCATCTTTCACGTTTTTCATCAGCTTCTCTATCACACACCAGAACGTGTCCCTCTCTTCATCACTCCAACCAACCTGCGGAGCATATCCTGAGATGACGTTCACCAAGAGCTTTCCAATCATCATTTTCACCATCATCAACCTATCACTCACTCCAGTCACACTCACCACACTGTCTACAAACTCCTCAGAAAACAGGACACGAACACCATTCACGCCCTCCAGGCACCCTTGCCGCACAAACTTGTATTTCTGTCCCTGCCTCCCCTTCACCATTCTCGCACCACTTCCCTTCCATCTCGTCTCTTGCACACAACATATGTCCACTCTTCTTCTGACCAATACTTCCACCACTTCTCCTGATCTCCCTGTCATTGTCCCTACATTCCATGTCCCAAACCTCAGAAACCGATCTCCACTTCGGGCTGTACCCTTCCCATATGTAGTTGTAATTGTCATGGTTCTCTTTTTGAGGCAATGTTTCTATGGCTGGATGCCCTTTCTGACGCCAACCCTCTTAGTCGACATGCAGGGATACGGTGTACCTATTCTAAACCAGGGTACACACCGGGAATATGAAAGACAACGTACAGTATAATCCCCAATGTCCACCAACTAATGCTAGCAGATGGGACACTCAATTTAGTATTAATCCGTGGGATGGTGCACACATTGATTAATTCAGTGTATGCGATAAAACCAGGATAGTGGTTAAAAGTGCGTCGAGATTTGAACTCGGGCAAGGTAGCTCAAAGACGTGTGTACATACTTCGAAGGTATCTTGCCAGTCCAGACCTTCAATACAATTAATCATCAACACATGATTTTTCCAAACCACTCCTGAGCTTTTCTCCACTTCCTGACTTTTGTTTATCCTTTCCACTCTCCTTATCCGATGGTCACATGTCATGGCTTTGGCCTCTTCATTCCATTCTATGCATTTGTCAATCTGTTAACCTGCCATTTAGTTTTACATGAGGGTTCTTTCGAGACCAAAAAAAAATTAACCAGTCACATGTTAGATTGCAATTGTTTGTAATTTGACAAAAAAAAACAGTGGTGAAGAAAAGCTTGTCTTTCGCCTTCCTTACATTTTTCTTACCTCCTCTATTTTTTGGGTTGTGATTTTGGGTGGTGGTATAATTCTTTCTGAAGTTGTGGTTGGGTAGGAAGCATCTCATAACATCAAGTGTTACGTGTTCCCTCCCCAAACTCCGGTTACGGTGCCCCTCACAGTCTCGAGATGGAGCGTGGCAGAAAGATTTGTTATTTTGAGTGTTCTAATAAACCATAGTAAAACCACACCAATACAATTGTTGAAAAAAATAAGTAATTGTATTAAGAACTCTCACATACACAATAATAACACTCTTAAAGAAAGTACAATGAAAATATCACTTGCATCAAATGAACAATACACATGATGATACCAGCATTCCCCAATGCTCTCCAAGCAATAAACTCACGATGCGCCAAACGTGAATGGAATGTAACACTCCCAAAGTCCATGCACAAATCAATCCCCACGTGGGGTGGAGGTTGAAGTCATGCAAAACGACGAGAACAGGCAGGTATCGGCACGGTGGCGGACGAGGAGTTACGAGGTGAGAGGTTGATATGGAAATCAACAGCAATCAACATAATGATGTCGATATGGGAATCCCAAAGACCAAACACGATGCACCAAGTGGATGGCCTCTTCGAGGACAAAATGGCAGATCGGCCTGTAATGGAGGCTCTTGCTTTCCCGCCAACAATAACTCACGCTTGGTAATAAAACCTGAGACGCAGGTTTAATTGCAATCGCAATATAGGACAATGTCGCGGGCAATCCCTTTCAAGGGAAGCCTCAACTCTTTCGCGACCAACATCAAAAAAATCCACTCGCAGCCTCGATGCGACTTTACGGCTGTATCTCTCATGGCCGTCTCCTCCTCTCTCCTCTCTTCTCTTCCGGTTTCTTTGCCGCGTTTTCCTTTTTCCTTCACAAACATTTATTTTTTACCTTTTACTGAAGTCATCTCCATTTCACACAAAAATCTTAACAATATTACCTGAAACTAAAAATCCTACAAGTATATAATAACAACAAAGGCGGAAGTGACTAATCCGTAACACAAGGCAGTTTGTACAAAACATAATGCATTGATATCGCAATGTTTTGATACTATATTCCCGCAGGGAAACGTTTTATTTCTTCTCTTCAAGGAAGACCTCAGATTATTGATTTTAATGCAATATTTATTTCTTTATTTTAAGAGTGTGGAACCGGCTGTGCATGTGACACAACACTGCCTGCATTTAATAAAAGTTACTTTTTCCAGATTTATTTGTGAAAGTCGAAGTGAAAACTGAGCACGACATTGATGTCCACCTGGATCGGCCAGAACCAAATGATGCTGAAGCTTCTTTCTTCAAGAACCATCCCCATGAAGGTTTCTTTCAATGTCTATAGATTTTGATTTGGACAGTTTGATGATGAAAAAGATATAGACTCTGTTGTGAAGAAGAAAAAAAACACGACATTATGATTTAAGTGCTTTAAGAAATAACCACGATGGTAGATCAATTTCTCAAACATCAATTATTCCTTTAATCTTTAGGTAAGATATTTTAAACAACAATAATATACCTTGTTGTATCCTGTTATCATAGATTTGTACTATCGTCAATTCTGATTGAGCTTTAATTGCACACCTTTTATTGATCTCTCGTCTTTCTCAAAAAGTTTCTAAAATGTCTTTTTTCTGAGAGTCTAAAGTCAAAGGTCTGAAGGGTTTGAATGGTCTAAAATTTAAGGCTTGTGAAGGTCCAAAGCATCTAATGGGTCTCGAGGTTTAAAGGGTCGAAAGTAAAAGGTCTGTAAATGCCAAAGGTATCTTAAAGGTCTCATAGGTACGTTCCAATAGACAATAGTACGTAATTAAGGTACACTAATGTGAAATGTTGGGTAACAACATGGTGCCTGTTGTTAAGTTTGCCAAACTCTTGTATTTTTTGGCACTGAGTCAACCCACCTGGTGTTATTCAACGGTACAACGGGGGCTCAAACTCAAGACCTCAAGATCCTAAACCAGCCACCTTAACCATTAAGCCAACATGAGGCTTATAATGATAATGGTACAAAATGATAATTATAATGGTACATAATGATTATTTTTATTATTATTGATTCAAATATTTATTTTTTTTGTGATAGACAGTACCAGTGTGAGCCCACAGACATATCGATATCAGAAAAATTCAATACCAACGGACACTAGATCATGATGATGACACCAATTGTCCTGAATGATAACGATAATGATAATGGTGCATCATGATAATACCACATAATTATAATGGTAATGGTCCATAATGATGATACCAATGATAATGGTTTTAATGATTATGATAATGGCCAGTAATTATCATAATATTACTATAATTCACCAAATGTCTATCTGTCCGTTTGAAGGTACCGCAAAAACGGCTCAACCGATCGCAACGATATTTTGGGTGGGTATTCCTGGGACCCCTGAGAGTAAAATAGGCTATATTGTTTTCCCAATTTTCCAGTTTTTCCAAACACGATGGAATAATATTTACCGATATGAACAGTGATGTGGCTTTTGTTGAAATTCTACAAATACTGTTTATTCTACATACCAGGAGAGAGTAGATTGACTCCTGACAAACTCTTACTACATAAACGTGCAGCTCCGAAGTAACATGGCAGCGTGTGCAAAGCGACTGAGAAACAGGTGTAGCGGCCGCTTCCGTGTTACAGATTTGGCGCGCACTCTTCATGCATAAACGTGCGACTGAGAAAGACGTGCAGCGGCCGCTTCCGTTTTGCAGAATGGAGGAAATGTTGAGTTGAATCTTGGAGACGGCGTGAAGCTGGAAGGTGTGAAAACATTTTGTTACTGAGGAGACATGCTGAATGGAGCAGGTGGATCAGACTCGGCAACGGTTGCCAGAGTGAGATGTGCATGGAAGAAGTTTTGGGAACTGAGTGGCGTGCTGACGAGGAGGGGAGTGTCGTTGAAGCTGAAGGGAAAGGTGCATGCTGCATGTGTGAGAAGTGTTGTGATTTATGGGAGCGAGACATGGGTAATGAACGAAGAGCAGCAACGAAGGCTGGAAAGGGTGGAAATGCGAATGGTTCGGTGGATGTGTGGAGTATCGTTGAGAGAGAGGAAGACAAATGATGAATTGCGAAAGATGATGGGAATAGAGCCTGTGATGGATGCTGTGAAGAGCTCTTTCACGAGCCTCGATCTTGCATTCCAAAAAATATATATATATATATATATACAGTTTGAGATGGTATGGTCATGTGTTGAGGAAGGATGAAAGTGACTGGTTGAGAAGAGTGATGGAAATGAATGTAGAAGGAAGTGGAGGACGGGGAAGACCGAGAAAGACTTGGCTAAAGATGGTCGAAGATGAAATGCAGCAAGGGGGTGAACAAGGGGAGATGCATAAAATAGGGCAAAATGGAGAAGATTGTCATGGGGACCGCAAGGCTAACCCCCGTTCTTGCAGGGAAAATGGCCTTAAAGTGTGTGTGTGTGTGTGTGTGTGTGTTTGCGTGCTGAGCTCAACCAGTGGAGGTGGTTGGCGTTCTCCTTGGGAATGGCGCCGTCCCAGGCTGTTGGCGGGAGCGACCGCACGTCCTTGGCACGGCCACGCTATCCAGGCTCCACCGTCCGTCGCGAGAGGCAGGCGGGCAGCTTGTCTCCCAGCTGCTTCGATGAGAGCCCGCTCTTCGCTCATCAAAGGAACACCGTCAGCAAGAGTCGAGGGCAGAGGTAAACAAGAGGGCAAGAGGTTGAGGTAGAGGAATCACCGGGTCAGTAGGGATCGAGGTCCGGCCACGCAGGGATCCAAAACGAGAGAGAGACAAAATGCCGGCCAGCCGTGGTTTTTACGTCGGGCCCTCACATCCTTGGTGCCTCGCCTCCAGTCCCTGCCGGCCAACACCACAGGCTCTCCACCATACGCCGCACCGCTTCTCCCTCATGCCATCAGTCGGTGGCCAATCAGTCTGTCACTTCCTTCTACCAATCAACGGGTCGTTCCTTGCTCTGCCCTTGGCCAAGCACAAGTTCTTCCTTACGTTCTTCCCTGGCAAATCACAAGCCTTTCATTGGTCAACTCCCACCCAATAGCGAGTCCTTCTGGGCGTGGCTCTCGGCCTGCCTGAGCAATGTGTGTTGCTGTACAAGTTGGAGCTGTAGCTGACCATGGTTCCATCGGCAGTGCTCCGAACTGGCTTCTTGTATGTTTTATTGTGGGGTGGGGGTTTAATTAGTATGTGTGGTGCTAATGGGCCTGCCTTGTGTCTGTTGGTGTCGTGCCATAAGGGACAATGGATAAATCACAAGGTCCCACACACTTATTGCAATTAGCATAATTAGCATAATTATGCAATTAGCATAATCCCTACGACAATTAGCACAAGGGTCATCCTTTGTATAACCACGGAGATACACTTACGCGAACAAACTGCCGAAACAAACTTATTTACATGTGGGGTTCACCATCACGATCATCGGAGCACAATACCTATACAGATCTACCTGACTATATATCACTCTACCACACCGACATAACAATATGTATGTACTGTTACGGTTTTGCCGCGACCCTCGTTCCCTTACCAAGGGGAGATTAAGCCCCGTGTTCTCCTTGGGTCGTCGCAACCGCGAGACTCGAGTCGCCACTTCCGGTCGGACGCGGGACAGGGTTTCGGGACAATGTTCGCACGTACCTATGTACCCGCGCCGAGGCGGAGCGGGGATCAAGTCTCGCACGAACCACGCGTAATTTGAGTGCACCCGAGCGGATGGCGCACCACGTGGTCTGTGCAGTTAACTTGTATTGGAACTCGATTTGAGCGATATAATTCGTACCACGCTCAGTCAATGATGGAAGGGACAAAAGCGGTAGAATCAAAGAAATAACAGGTTTAATTATTATTTACAATGATCGGTAGAAGAACAGAGACACAGGGCAGATCTTATACAGTCGTAACTTATCTACCCAGACAATGGGCCCATTCACACTCACAGGGGGATGAAGGAAGGAATGTTCATGTGCTGAACACGCCGGCTTTGTCGTTAAGGAACAGCTCACCCGGCGTGGCCCTCCGCCGGTCACAGCACTTCCCTCGACGAAGGCAGGCAGGCAGGCGGGAGGGATCCTCACAGCGCGTATCTCGAACAAAGGCAGGCAGGTAGGCGGGAAAATATACGCGCGTCTCTGTAGCCCGACACGGCTGTCCTTCACAGCGCGATTTATACAACGGCGCGCTTTCACTCTCTTAACTCAACGGAGGATCTGACTCAAACTCAACTTGTAACTCAATTCAACAACGCGCACTCTCAGGACTCCAACTTGGTTCAGTGCACCTCTCCTCAGAACTCTTAACCTGTTCAGCGCACCTCTCCTCAGAACTGAGGTGGGGGCTTCGGGCACAGGGTTATATTGCCACGCCCTGGCCTGCCTCGAATGTTCCAAACCACGCCTTTTGCCGCAGTGCTAAGCCACTCCCCTCGAGCCCTGATTGGCGGCTCGTGCTTACCGGTCACTCCCACTTCTCCTGTCCCACCTTCCTTCGGCCTGCCTCGACTTGTCAGGCCGGCCTCGTGGTAATTTGCGCCTAAACTCAAAGCATCGAGGCGGCATAAAGCATTGGAAGGAGACCGAACTCTCATTTATTCTACTGAACACAAAACTAAACACAGGAAAGGTTTATGCTTACACTTACAAAGAAATAACTGAGCTTAAACGAGGCTACATGTTGTAGTGTGACTAACTATGAGGGGGAAATTAACCTTTATTTGTAAAAACACAGAACTGCAACACTACCCCCCTCCCTCGTCCCCGAGTCAAAACCAACAAATGAAACGACCGGTTGGAGAATGACATGCAAAATTAACTTTACTTTTACATGTGACATATAGGTGTGGTCCCCCCTAACATTTACTCTAACCCGTGTATGCGACAGTTTTGAAACACTAAATATGTCCCTCCTATTGCGTTGAGTAGCTACCTTTCAGATTCGCACCAACAATTAACCGAAATCCGGAATTTGTCAAACTAAACACATAGCCGGTGGGCAGCATTTTTATATTTACAAGCACAAAAACTTAATTTATTTACAATTCTATGACCCAGGACCTGTCCTTTTTGGAACAGAAGATTGGAGGGGAGAGAAAGCACAGCAAAAACACAACACACTCATAAATCATAACACTTGCTTCTTGCATCTTGCTTCTTGCTTCTTCTGTGTGCATATATCAAACCGGCTAGCCCCCGGACCGGCATACAAGCCATTTTTGATCTTCAGGGCTACCTAAACTTGCACTTCTTCGCATCCCTAGCACACCATGATAAAAATGCACAAAAAATGCGTTTATTTCATTTCTTTGCCAGGCAGGGCCAACCTCATGTGGTCCGACTGCGTGACATTAATT
This sequence comes from Myxine glutinosa, assembly GCF_964187855.1. Classification (NCBI taxonomy): domain Eukaryota; kingdom Metazoa; phylum Chordata; class Myxini; order Myxiniformes; family Myxinidae; genus Myxine; species Myxine glutinosa. The sequence continues at coordinate 69,498,219 of NC_136263.1, forward strand.
CCACTCAAAACAAGTGGTCCGAAGATGCAAGTTGATTTTGCAGCAAAGTGCTGCACAGCAGAGGTGCAAGGCCACAAAGCTTGTGGTCCATAGTGTGTGTAAGGTGCAGCAAAGTGTTTGTGGCAGTAAAGTGCTGCACAGGTGCAGCAAAGTTACAACAAAGGGATATGGCAGAAAAGTGCTGTGCAGTTCGGCTGCACAGATGTAGCAAGGTGCAGCAAGGATGCTGCACAGATGTAGCAAGGTGCAGCAGGAGGCTGCACGGGTCGCTGGTGCTGCACAGTTGCACCTCCAAAATGGTACTGGGGTGGGGGGAGAGACAAAGCACGACCAGCAAAGCGGAAAGGGCGCAACGGCACACAGAAAAACAAGGTAATGCAATGCGAGGGGCACGGAAGAGCGAGCAGAGCAGGCTCGTCCCTATCCGTCCGTACCCCCCCCCCACCCCCCACCGTAGGCTACACTACCCTAGCCCCCCTTGTATTTACATTTCGTCTCTACATCTTGTCTCCCATATCCCCCTCTAATCCAAATTAGTCTCCCAATCCTTCCCAGGAAAAAAGGAATGGAACAAACACAATGTCACATCACGTCACGATGCGTCTCACAACTCAAACAGTCTACAAAGCCCTGGTGTGGAGTTCGTCCTCCTTGGTGATTGGCTGTGGATGGTGCGAAGGGATTTCTCATCTCCAAACTACACCACTGACATTTACTTTTAACCTACCCGGGGTCGTACCCTGCCAATCAGCCATATTTAAACTATGTGGTTCTAAGAACCCGAATTCCCATTGCCCACTCTGTGATGCTCTTCAAATTTGGGTCTCACTCCCAACGAATTTTCTCTCTGTAAGGGCACAATTTCGGGGCTGGGTCGTGTGGCTCCACTAGCAGGTCTACCTACCTGCGCACCTCCGCCACTGAAGTCGCCACCCGAGCTTACCTGCTCCTGCGACTACCTAACTGGGGAAGGCCCCTCCTGGCACTTTACCCCCTGATGCCCACCTTGGCATTGGGCAACCCGGGTCCTTCCCTTGGATCCTCGGGCCCCACTCACAACTACTCTAACCGGCTCCCAGAGCCTACCTGCGGCCTCACCTGGCCGACAAACTACCAGTGACGGAGTGCCCCAATAACCATACGCACCCATTAAACCACACGCCCAGCCATTCCACATACTCATGCACCCAACAAAACACTACTTGCTACTACCCGCACCACATGTGTCAATATCCATACAAATTTTGCCTATGCCCTCTACCTGGCTTTACACTACCCACCCCGGGCGTCCGTGAATGGGTTCCATCTCCCCCCCATTCACTCTTTCGCACCATGCATTCCACACCTTTTATTCCACACCAAGCATTCCACACCATGCATTCCACACTACTTATCTCGCACACCACTAAGGTCTCACACCACTACTTCCACACACCAAATATCTTGCACACCTTTTGTGCTCACACACCTTTTTCCATACACCTCAACGCACCATTCCTCTTTTCTCAATTCAATTTCTCACACACACAGCATCATCGAGCTAACTGGTTTTCCCCTAAAACTCGTGCTTCCCTGTTGTCCCTTTAAACTATGCACTCCCTCTGCGTTATCATCCATCTAACCTCTCTGCGTCCCCTCTATAATAGTACAGTGTCACTACTTAAATGTCAGTCTCTGCAGTCTTCTAATTCCCTATCGTTATCCTAGCCCTCCCTCGGCTAGCTTGGGTGCCCCATGGAGGTAACCATTGCTGGCACCCCCATGTGCCTGTCACTGCCATCCCCCTAAACTAATGCTCATGGGCCCTGTCCGTGTGAGGAATGGTTAAACTACCATTCCTCCACGTAGGGTACACTACTCTCATCTGGCCGCTACACTTGAGCCTCTCCATGTGGATGTACTTTGTCATGGCTCGGCCTCGACGGGCCAAGCGATCCATTCGGGTGGTTTGTCTCCTGTATGTTGGGTCCGTCCGGCATTTTCGATCCAGGGGAGGAGGTATGGATGGGCCGAGGTTCAGGGCTCCATCCCTGCGCGGGGCCTCGCGGTCCCACGCACGATGACCCAACCGGCCACGGTCGGAGCACTGCACCTGCCAAGGTGCGTGGCTCCGAAATCTCCTACCTCCCCTTGAACCTCGCCGTTCGCCTTTGCCGCCACGGCACAGCACCAACCATACAGTGCGGGCCGGCACGAATCACCGCCGCGGCACCGATCCCAGCCGGTCCCTGCTTGCTGCACACCACTCACCGGGGGCTCACGTCTGCTATCCGTCCCGCTAAACGCTACCCCGGTCGGTGTCGATGCTTGAGCCGCGTCCTCACTACTCGCGACCCACTCCGCACTCGCACACCCAGGCGTCCCCGTGCCTTCCATACTCTCCGTTACTGCACACTCTCCTTCCACATTCTCTGGTGTGCATTCTCTCTCACACTCCGTACTCGTACCTGCACACCTAGGCGCACTCACGCCTTTCACACACTTCGTTACACACTTTTCCCGCACAGTCTGGTGTGCATTCTCCCTCATACTCCTTACTCGTACTCTCTGGTGCACACCACCCAGGCGCACTCGCACCTTTCACGTACCCCATCATCGCACACTTTTCTGTTACACACTCCGTAACACCCCAGGGTGTGCACTCCTGCACACACTCTGCAACACGCTCTGGTGTGCACTCCTGCACACACTCTGTAACACACTCTCCCGTTACACACTCCGTAACACACTCTTCTCTGGCACACTGCGGCGCACACTTTTCCGTTACACTCTCCCGTTACACACTCCTTTTCCACACTCTCGGATGTGCACTCCTCCTTCGCACACTCAATCATTGCACACTCTGGCGCACACTTTTCTCTCTCACACCTCGGCGCACACTCTCTCTCGTACCGCGCACCAGTCGCCCTCATACACCGTACAATGGACCTTCTGCGACCGCCCGGGTCTCGTCTATGTCCCAAGCGTGCCAAAAACCCGTTCGCGCCATTATTTCTCACCTCGGGGTCCTCCTTCCCCGACTTCTTCGCCAGCACCTGTAAACCTTTATTGGGGTTAGCAAGCACGGCATCACGGTGTGAATACGAACTTTGTGTGCATTCCATTACCTTCTCCCGTGATTTGTTCTCTGAATCTACCGTCTCTTCGGCCCCAATTATTTCTTCAATTCCCATTGTTCCTTTTTCTACCTCGACAATCGTCGGCGCCCATAAAATTTATTTTTCCGATTCAGTGGTCGTCGGCTCTTCTATACCAGGTGTCGAGATTTTCATAGCCCCAGTCAACTTAGTTGTGCTCCGCTTTACCCCGCTCTCCACGCGTTCCCCACATCGCTTCACTTCGTCGCGTACCACCGCAACCTTCCCGCTCAACCCGCGCCTAATGTCCTCCCCCACCTTTTCCATATCCCTCTTTGATGCTGCTTTCAATTTTTCCATATCACATCTGGATTCCTTTATTTCGTTTTCCAACCCTTTTAACCCATATTTCATTTCTTTGGTGGATTTGTCACTCATCCTTTTCGTGGATGCCATGAGTTGAATTATGAGTGAGTACAGGTCTGAAACCGCTGGCACCGCGGGCTCGGCTCTCGCCGCCACGTGCGAGGCGCCGCCATTTTCCTCGCCAGCTACCTCCCCCTCTTCGGCTTCCTCCATTACCAACTGTCTCTCCTGGTCCTGAGTCATCAATTTTTCCTTATCATCTACCCCCACCGGTATTCGACCGCCCTGGCTAGCCATGGTACGAATACAATTTTTGGATTTAACAACTAAATTTCGTCCGCTCGTAATTTCGAGTGCGTGAAGCGCACTCCAGGTCCAATCCCACTCCCGGACAGCAAAAGTTACGGTTTTGCCGAGACCCTCGTTCCCTTACCAAGGGGAAAGTAAGCCCCTTGTTTTCCTTGGGTCGTCGCAACCGCGAGACTCGAGTCGCCACTTCCGGTCGAACGTGGGACAGGGTTTCGGGACAATGTTCGCATGTACCAAAGTACCCGCGCCGCCGCGGAAGCAGGGATCAAGTCTCGCACGAACCACGCGTAATTTGAGTGCACCCGAGCGGATGGCGCACCACGTGGTCCGTGCAGTTATCTTGTATTGGAACCCGATTAGAGCGATATAATTCGTACCACGCTCAGTCAATGATGGAAGGGACAAAAGCGGTAGAATCAAAGAAATAACAGGTTTAATTATTATTTACAATGATCGGTAGAAGAACAGAGACACAGGGCAGATCTTATACAGTCTTAACTTATCTTCTCAGACAATGGGCCCATTCACACACAGGGGGATGAAGGAAGGAATGTTCATGTGCTGAATGCGCCGGCTTTGTCGTTCAGGAACAGCTCACCCGGCGTGGCCCTCTGCCGGTCACAGCACGTCCCTCGCCGAAGGCAGTCAGGCGGGAGGGATCCTCGCAGCGCGTATCTCGAACAAAGGCAGGCAGGCAGGCGGGAAAATATACGCGCGTCTCTGTAGCCCGACACGGCTGTCCTTCACAGCGCGATTTATACAACGGCGCGCTTTCACTCTCGTAACTCAACGGAGGATCTGACTCGAGCTCAACAGAGCACTCAACTTGTAACTCAATTCAACAGCGCGCACTCTCAGGACTCCAACTTGGTTCAGCGCACCTCTCCTCAGAACTCTTAACTTGTTCAGTGCACCTCTGCTCAGAACTGAGGTGGGGGCTTCGGGCAGAGGGTTATATTGCCACGCCCTGGCCTGCCTCGAATGTTCCAAACCACACCTTTTGCCGCAGTGCTAAGCCACTCCCCTCGAGCCCTGATTGGCGGCTCGTGCTTACCGGTCACTCCCCACTCCTTCTGTCCCACTTTCCTTTGGCCTGGATCGATTTGGCAGGCCGGCCTCGTGGTAATTTGCGCCAAAAACCAAAGCATCGAGGCGGCATAAGCATTGGAAGGAGACCGAACTCATTATTCTACTCAACGCAAAACTAAACATAGGAAAGGTCTACGCTTACACTTACTAAGAAATAACTGAGCTTAAACGAGGCTACATGTTGTAGTGTGACTAACTATGAGGGGAAATTAACCTTTATTTGTAAAAACACAAAACCGCAACACTACCCCCCTCGCTCGTCAGACTCATCCCCGAGTCTAAACCAACAAATGAAACGACCGGTGAGAGAATGACATGCAAAATTAACTTTACTTTTACATGCGACATATAGGTGTGGTTCCCCCTAACATTTACTCTGACCCGTGTATGCGACAGTTTTACAACACTAAATATGTCCCTCCTATTGCGTTGAGTAGCTACCTATCAGAATCGCACCCACAACTAACCGAATATCCGGAATTCGTCAAACTAAGCACATAGCCGGTGGGCAGCATTTTTATATTTACAAGCACGAAAACTTAATTTATTTACAATTATATGACCCAGGACCTGTCCTTTTTGGAAGAGAAGATTGGAGGGGAGAGAAAGCACAGCAAAACCAAAACACACTCAAAATCCACGACATTTGCTGCTTGCTTCTTGCATCTTCTGTGTGCATATATCAAACCGGCTAGCCCCCGGACCGGCATCCAGGCCATTTTTAATCTTCAGGGCTACCTAAACTTTCAAATCTTCTCATCCCTAGCACACCATAATAAAAATGCACAAAAAATGCTTTTATTTCATTTCATTGCCAGGCAGGGCCAACCTCATGTGGTCCGACTGCGTGACATTAATGCCACTCAAAACAAGTGGTCCGAAGATGCAAGGTGATCCTGCAGCAGGGTGCTGCACAGCAGAGGTGCAAGGCCACAAAGCTTGTGGGCCATAGGTGTAATAATGTGCAGCAAAGGGTTTGTGGCAGCAAAGTGCTGCACAGGTGCAGCAAAGTTACAACAAAAGGATATGGCAGCAAAGTGCTGCGCCGTTCGGCTGCACAGGTGTGGCGAGGTGCCGCAGAAGGATACGGCAGCAAAGTGCTGCGCAGTTCGGCTGCACAGATGTAGCAATGTGCAGAAGGGATGCTGCGCAGGTCGATGGTGCTGCACAGTTCCACCTCCAAAATGGTCCTGGGGTGGGGGAAGAGACAAAGCACGACCAGCAAAGCGGAAAGGGTGCAACGGCACACAGAAAAACAAGGTAATGCAATGCGAGGGGCACGGAAGAGCTAGCAGAGCAGGCTCGTCCCTAGCCGTCCGTACCCCCCACCGTCGGCTTACACTACCCTAGCCCTCCTTGTATTTACAATTCGTCCCTACGTCTCGTCTCCCATCTCCCCCTCTAATCCAAATTCGTCTCCCAATCCCTCCCAGGAAGGAAGGAATGGAACAAACACAATGTCTCATTACGTCATGATGCGTCTTACTATTCAAACAGCTCACAGAGCTCTGGTGTGGAGCTTCGTCCTCCTTGGTGATTGGCTGTGGATGGTGCGAAGGGATTTCTCATCTCCTAACTACACTACTGACATTTACTTTTTAAACTACCCGGGGTCGTACCTTGCCAATCTGCCTCTTTAAACTATGTGGTTCTAAAAACCCGAATTCCCATTGGCCACCCTGTGGTGCTCTCGAAATTGGGGTCTCACTCCCAACGAATTTTCTCTCTGTAAGGGCACAATTTCGGGGCTGGGTCGTGTAGGTCCACTGGCAGGTCTACCTACCTGCGCACCTCCGCCACTGAAGTCGCCACCCGAGCTTACCTGCTCCTGCGACTACCTAACTGGGGAAGGCCCCTCCTGGCACTTTACCCCCTGATGCCCACCTTGGCATTGGGCAACCCGGGTCCTTCCCTTGGATCCTCGGGCCCCACTCACAACCACGCTAACTGGCTCCCAGAGCCTACCTGCGGCCTCACCTGGCCGACAAACTACCAGTGGCGGAGTGCCCCAATAACCATACGCACCAATTAAGCCACACGCCCAGCCATTCCACATACTCATGCACCCAACAAAAACACTACTTTCTACTACCTGCACCACAGGTGTCAATATCCATACAAACTTTGCCTAAGCCCTCTACCTGGCTTTACACTACCCACCCCGGGCGTCCGTGAATGGGTTCCATCTCCCCCCATTCACTCCTCGCACCATGCATTCCACTCCTTTTATTCCACACGAAGCATTCCACACTTTTACTTTCACACCATTTATCTCGCACACACACCACTTCTCTTGCACACCTTTTGTGCTCACACACCTTTTTCCATACACTTCAACACAATTCCATTTATTTTCCACACACAATTCCACAAACACACAGCATCATCTATCTAACTGCTTCCCCTAAAACTCGTGCTTCCCTGTCGTCCCGTTACAATATGCACTCCCTTCGTCATTTTCAGCCACCTAAACTACCTACGTCCCCACTACAGTACAGGTGTCACTACTTAAATCTTATGTCCCTGCAGTCTTCTAGTTCCCTATCATCCTAGCCCTCCCTCGGCTAGCTTGGGTGCCCCATGGAGGTATAACCATTGCTGGCACCCCCATGTGCCTGTCACTGCCATCCCCCTAAACTAATGCTCATGGGCCCTGGCCGTGTGAGGAATGGTGACACCACCATTCCTCCACGTCGGGTACACTACTCTCATCCGTCCGCTACACTTGAGCCTCTCCATGTGGATGTACTTTGTCATGGCTCGACCTCGCAGGGCCGAGCGATCCATTCGGGTGGTTGGTCTCCTGTATGTTGGGTCCGCCCGGCATTTTCGATCCAGGGGAGGAGGTATGGATGGGCCAAGGTGCAGGGCCCCATCCCTGCACGGGGCCTCGCGGTCCCACGCACGATAACCCCAACCGCCCACGGTCGGAGCACTGCACCCGCCAAGGTGCGCGGCTCCGAAATCTCCTACCTCCCCTTGAACCTCGCCGATTGCCTTTGCCGCCACGGCACGGCACCATCCATACAGTGCGGGGGCCGGCACGAATCGTGCACGCCGGTCCTTGTGAAACCGCCGCGGCATCGATCCCCGCCGGTCCCTGCTGCACACAACTCACCGGGGGCTCGCGTCCACTATCCGTCCCGCTAAACGCTACCCCGGTCTGTGTCGATGCTTGAGCCGCGTCCTCACACCTCGCGACCCACTCCGCACTCGCACACCCAGGCATCCCCGCGCCTCCCACACACTCCGTTACTGCACTCTCCTGTGCACACCCTTCTCTTACACACTCAGGTGCACACCACCCAGGCACACTCGTACCTTCCACAAACTCCGTTACACACTCTTCCCACACACAATCTGGTGTGCATTCTCCCTCACACTCTGTAACATGCCCGGGTGTGCACTCCTGCACACACTCTGCAACATGCTCTGGTGTGCACTCCACACACTCTGTAACACACTCTCCCGTTACACACTCCTTTTCCACACTCTCGGATGTGCACTCCTCCTTCGCACACTCAATCATCGCACACTGTGGCACACACTTTTCTCTCTCACACCTCGGTGCACACACCCTCATACACCGTACAATGGACCTTCTGCGACCGCCCGGGTCTCGTCTCTGTCCCAAGCGCGTCAAAAACCCGTTCGCGCCAAACACATTCGCACCATTATTTCTCACCTCGGGGTCCTCCTTCCCCGGCTTCTCCGCCAGCACCTGTAAACCTTTATTGGGGTTAGCTCTCATTTCTCGGGTGGATTTGTCACCTTGGTCGTCAATCTTTTTCTCTTGGATGTCCATTTTCCCATTTATTTTATTTATGTCGTTCTTTTGGGCGTCCATTTTCGCATTCAGTTGGATTAGGAGCAATTCAATGTTATAAAAGACTCGCACAGCGGGCTCGGCTGCCACGTGCGAGGCGCCGCCATTTTCTTCGCTGGCTACCGCCCCCTCTTCGGCTTCCTCCACTACCAACTGTCTCTCCTGCAGGTCCTGAGTTATCCATTCCTCCTCTTCATCTATGCCCACCGGCATTCGACCGCCTTGGCCAGCCATGGTACGAATACAATTTTGGATTTCAGTACTAAATTTCGGTCGCTCGTAATTTTGAGTGCGTGAAGCGCACTCCAGGTCCAATCCCACTCCCGGACACCAAATGTTACGGTTTTGCTGAGACCCTTGTTCCCTTACCAAGGGGAGATTAAGCCCGTTGTTCTCTTTGGGTCTTCGAAACCGCGAGACTCGAGTCGCCACTTCCAGTCGGACGCGGGACGGGGTTTCAGGACGATGTTCGCACGTACCTAAGTACCCGCGCCGCCGCGGAAGCGGGGATCAAGTCTCGCACGAACCACGCGTAATTTGAGTGCACCCGAGCGGATTGCGTACCACGTGGTCCGTGCAGTTACCTTGGTATTGGAACCCGATTTGAGCGGTTTTATTCGTACCACGCTTAGTCAATGATGGAAAAGACGAGACGGTCGAATAAAGGAAGAACACAGGTTTAATTGCTATTCACACAAGTATGTACAATGATCGGTAGAAGCTCAGAGACACAGTGCAGTCTTATACAGTCTTAAGTTTAATCCCAGACACGGGCCCGATCACACTCACGGGGGAATGAAGGTAGGATGATGTTCACTCGCTCTGAACGTGCCGACTTGGTCGTCCAGGAACAGCTCCGCCCGGCATGGCTCTCCCTGGTCACAGCACGTCCGTCGATGAAGAGGCGATGGGAGGGATCCTTGCAGCGCGTCTCGTCCAGCAGGCGATGGGAGGGATCCTTGCAGCGCGTCTCTCGAACAAAGGGCACAGCAGGCAGGCGGGAGGGAAAGGTACGCGTCTCTCGCCCGGCTTGGCGGTTCCACAGCGCGATTAATTACCGGCGCGCTCTCACTCGCGTAACCCAATAGAGGTTCTGCCTCAAGTTCAACCGAGCGTTTAATCTGTAAGAGCGCTTATAGCTTGGTTCATGCGCATCTTCTCTCAGAACTCGTAACTTGCTCAACACTCACAGAACCCTCAGAACTCCGAACTTGTTCAAGTGCCTCCCTCCTCAGAACTGTGGCTGGAGCTTCGCGCAACGGGTTATATGACCAACCCCCTTAGCTCTCTCGAATGTTCTAACCATGCCTTGTGACGCAGTGCCGCAGCCACTCCCTTCGAGCCCTGATTGGCGGCTCGCGCTTACCGTCAGCTTCTCCTCCGCCCTCCTTCGGTCTTGCCTCGATTTGCCAGGCCTGCCTCGTATTAATTTGTGCCAAAAAGCCAAAGGCGGCATAAGGAGGCGTAAGGCGGCATAAGGCAAGAAAGGACCTAATTCTCATTATTCTACTCAACGCAAAACTAACACAGGAAAAGGACTATGCTTACACATACTAAGAAATAACTGAACTATCGTGAGGCTACATGTTGTAGTGTAACTAAACTATGAGGGGGAAATTAACCTTTATTGTACAAACTCAAAACTGCAACAATATATTTTTCCTCTTTTTCCAATTCTGTCTTTCAAGGCTTTCAAGTTTAAAGGAGTAGAAATGGGGAAGAGGAATTTTCCAGCATTTTCTTCCTCGAACTTTCTTGATATTGCTGAAATATATGTAAAATAAATATATTCCTTATCTAATATTGAATTAAATGACATATATATAATTAGTCTAGTAGGAAGACTAGGTCCCCCTGCACCCCCCGGAGATATACTTCTAATCAGTGTTTCTAGATTGGAAAAAATGTGTAGAAAATGACTAGCTATGGCCCCAAGCTGAAAAAATGTCCCACATACCATGTTTATGCAAATTACTGCTGCCATTATCAAAAAAACGATTTTTGACATATCTCAGCCAATATTGCAGATAATTGAAAAATGAAGGTGTCTAGACCCATGTTTTGAAGGGCATAGATCATGATAGAACTATTCATAACAAGATCACCTGTGTCTATGGTTTGCTAGTATGCTAATTAGTGCTTTATTTACAAAATAATCACAGTTTTATGAAATAATAGACTCATATTAAGGTCCGTCTACACAGACGTTAACACAAAGTTTTATTTTTCTAAATATTACAACTGTCAAAATAGTCCTAGCACTCAATGTGACCACTCTTCTCTTGCTTGTTTTAGATAAACATCATTAGCATTAGTGATTCTACACTGAGTCAGTCATCATCATTTTCATCGAAATCGTCAGAGTCAAACTCTTCTTCTCCTTCCTCTTCCTCAGGTGGCCCTTGCGCACCTTTTCCTCAAAGGCATGGTACTTTTTGATGAGGAGTAGAGTTGAGGGGTCTTTGAGGGCTTCATCGAGGTGCTCTCGGTTGCAAGACTGGGTCATTCTGAGAAGCACAGCAGGGTCAGAGATCATGATGTTCTCCTCCTCAGTGAATCTCTCCATCACAGCCTCTCCATTGCCTCACACACTGTTTTGAGGCAAAAGAGGGACTTTGCGTAGGCCTTTCCACTGAGAACACCTTTGAGAGATCCACTTGTTACTAGTTGTGCCTCAAAGAGAATCTCTGCATATCCAGAACCACGCATCTTGTGTCCAGTGAGCATCCCGATGTAGTTCATGGATGTGTGGAAGGGTCCAATCGTTACTACATGACTAGCAAATTCATTTGGCCAGCGCCAGATGATGGGAAGGGCTTTCATGCAGACACCCAGATCAAATGTATTCAGGACCCATCTCTGACCCACCTCAGCAGTTGCTGCCTCGGAACGCTTCAGTAGCTCACGAACAACTGCGTTGTCTGTGATCGGTTGGTGGATAGGCGTGCAGTAGTCGACTGTTGATTTGCTGGGTGGGGGAGAACCAGTTGCAGAGGTGAAACCCCCTAGCCCAGGCACAGGCTGCAGGCCACAGCTTCCGATGTATCTGATGAAGAGCCAGATGTAGTACTCTTGCATCGTAGTGGCATAGACTGTGTCATTCTCTGCTGGCGGTGTGAATGATGAGCCTTCAGGGAACTTCGGGCCAACGCGAGTAAAGTGCAAGGGTGGGAGAGTTTTTGGTGTGTCGACCTTCAGGCTACGCTGTTGTGACCTATTGATGGTAGGTAGCATTCGGTCCTTGCTGCTCTCGAACCCGGGCTTGACCTCCTGCACCATGATTCCTCCAGCACTGTTTACAATGTTGCTGCTGTGCACACTGGTAGTGGTTTTATTCAAGTTGTCCCACTCACAGTGGAATACAAGGTTGCCCTCTCCTGTCACAATTTGTGGTGTACGATAAGTTGAGACTTCATCCAGGACCTTGGCGAGAGCAGTTTCCAACTCCAAGGCGAAATCGTAGCTCTCAGAGTGTCCAAGCCTGTGTAGTATTGTGGTGAGCTGTTTGCTTCGGAACAGGTGCCTTACAGTCACACAGAGGAGAATGTGCTTTGGTAACTTCCATTTTCCATCTGACACTGCACGGCACAGATCTTGTCCAATGGAGAAGACCAGACGCTTCACCTTTTCTGTCTCGATGCCCTCCTTGCCAGTCATTAGCACGCTGAGAAAGCGGACAAGGTCTGGAGGTAGGATGTCTTCAGGATTGAGCTCCATGTCTTCAGCTGTTGGTGGCCATGGTTGGTCTTTACACTCTCTGAAAGCCTGTAGAATACCCTGGCGAAGTTGGAGGGCAACATTTTGGTTCTTGTTTGTGCTTCCGAGTGTGAATGCTCGTGCGAGAGCATTGGAAACTGTTATGTTTGAGCTGTGCACAAGCCAGAAAGAAATGACATCACATTTGTCATGATCAACCTTCGTGAAGTGGATATGCTCCTTGATTGGGTCATTCTGTAGGCGTTTCAGTAGTTTCTCTGACCGATAATTTGAGTTCTCATATCCATTCAGTTTCAGTTCCTCGACATAGAGCAAGCGCAAGGAAGAAAGCTGTAGAACTTTATTCTGCTGGATGACCTGGGTTTGAATGTGTTCCAGTACTGAGTTGAATGCCTTTTCATGGGCGGCTGACATGCAAGCCTGCTCCTTTGGTGCTTCGGCTCTGTGAATCGCACGCTCATAGTTGTAGAATGCTGTGCGGAAAGCTTTAAAACATGACGGATGGTGTTTGGCCTCACATGCAAAGAGGTCTTTGTTTTTCACCTTTCGATGGAGTCGATAGAGACCCATTTTCTCAGCCCGTGTTTCGATTTGCTCCCATGCATTTTCTTTGTTTTTAAAGGATGGGAAGGTTGTAGGCCTCTCAGTATTGCGATGAGCATCTTTGGTCTCAACTTTCTCACAAAATATACACTCTGGCGGGAAGATGGGTTCAGCAGAACCTCCTGGTTTACGAGGAGAGTGATGCCATGATGAGGTTGATGGCCCTGGTTCTGTATCATCTCCCAGACGATGAAAGTGGCGGACAAAGTGCTTATAACACTTGCTGTGATATCCTACTCTTTCTAGGTCATCAGGAAGAGTTGCCGGGATCTGATCACATACTGATTGCATACGACATGGGGAGTCATGCGGTTGGTTGAGACGTCTATCCCGGATCTTTTGAAGCAGTTGCAGTTTTTCTGAAGCAGATCCTTTAATTTTACGGAGGGGCGTGAAATCCCCATGATCAGACATGGATGGTACATGAAGGATGCATGTAGGAGGAGAGCTTTGGGCTGCAGGTTCTACACTCCGTTTTCTTTTGGGCATGCTTGCTGTCGATGTCTACCATCACTGTTAAATGACAAATAAGAAATCACGAATGATGTTAAAAGTGCCTGTGAAAGGAGGCTCTGAGTTTTCAGTGAGGTAACAGAGGTTCTGAGTCATGTTCTACACTAGGGTACTTTTTAGCTGACTAAACCATGTTTAGTGGCATCAAAAGTGCTAATAGCTAAAACATCTAAATTCTTCCACACTAACGTTAGCTATCTAGGCCAATGAAACATTGTGCTAAGTTACTGTAGCTAGCTCAGCTGTCGTGCCTCTTTCTGGTTCAATTCATATACAGAAGTCAACAGATATGTCTCATGTTTGGCATTAACAAAAGTTTAAGTTACACCGACATTAGGAACATACTGTACATAGATGAGGCTAGCTTTAACGTTAGCTAACATGGTGCTAGCTGGCTCAGCTGTTATTCTGCCTGTTTATGATTTCATGCAGAAACTGAAGTCAAGAGTGTGAGTAACATTATAGTTAGCATCTTACCTGGCTAGATTGGAGGATGAATACCAAGAACAACACACAGATGGAATGGAAGACTGAACTTTCAACTGAGGTATTCAATAACATCAACGTTACCAATTGATACGAGCGCGCGACATTACCAATTGATACGAGCGCGCGAGCGCGCATGTTACATGGATGGAAATGTAAAATGGCAGCTATAGCAGCACTAATTTGGATCTCTAGTCTGTCATTTCTGCACTGTGATTGGATAACATAAAAAAATATGTTTGGGAGTTAACAGCAGGAGTTGGTAGATTTTACGTGGGCTGGGTGAGAAACCTTTAAATAAGCAAGTGAAAATCTCTCGCAATACAAAGTCAATGGTGGGAAGAAAAGTTGAGTGGTACCAATGTTACTGCCAATGTCCCGCCCCTATGCAAGACTCAGGAGCATCTTGTTGACATTTAACCTTGAAAATACCTGGGTTTAGACCCCTTATGTACCATGTTAAGTTATCTGCAGTATTAACGTATCCTTATCATTTGTAAAACTGATTATTTTGTAATTACAGCATTAATATGCATACTAGTATACCATAGACACATGTAATCATGTTATGAATAGTTCTATCATGATCTATGCCCTTCAAAACATGGGTCTAGACACCTTCATTTTTCAATTATCTGCAATATTGGCTGAGATATGTCAAAAATCGTTTTTTTGATAATGGCAGCAGTAATTTGCATAAAAATGGTATGTGGGACATTTTTTCAGCTTGGGGCCATAGCTAGTCATTTTCTACACATTTTTTCCAATCTAGAAACACTGATTAGAAGTATATCTCCGGGGGGTGCAGGGGGACCTAGTCTTCCTACTAGACTAAATTTAATTTATTTCCAATCAACTGAACTTGCCCTTCTTCAAGCACCATCAACAAAGAACAATGTTCATTGGTTTTGGATCCAAAGGGTATTCTTTGTGTAATCCATACGGACAGTCTCCAAGACAGAAATATTCTCCAAGATAGACCCCACAGGCAGAGTCTCCAAAATTAAACCAGTTTTCAAAGTCTTCAAGGCAAAACTACAGTCACGTGAAAAAGTAAGTACACCCCATGTAAAGTTTTGACTTTTTCAACATAACCATTTCAACACTGTAACCCCGATATAACGAACTGCTCGGGAGACATAAAAAAAAGTTCGTTATTTTGAAGTGTTCGTAATACTGAATAACGTACGATTCACCATACTATCACACCTATTCATATGCAAAACAACAAACTCTTTGTATTGTTCATTGGTGTCTTCAGAGTCACTTTCGATGTCACACTGCAGTGTTGTTTCACGAACGGAAGCGATAATTTCTTCATCGGTCATCGAACTGGTCACGGAAATGTCTTCATCGACGTCCACCCATAATCTTGCAAGATTATCCAAATCTTCGCCATTAACTTCAGCAATGTGCTGTAAATCTCTGGCAATTTCCAATAAAAGGACATCATCACTCTCATCAAACTCAGGATCGGTGTTTTCTTCATTGGCTGGGACGGTGTAGCCATATTGATTTGCCTTACGTTAAACAATAGAATCTCATTAAATATGCGGGGGACAGGAAGTTGGTTCGTTATATCCGGAAGTTCGTAATACTGGTGTTCGTTATAGCGGGGTTCCAGTGTATTTCAACGTGCAGCTATTTGATCTTCATTTCAACAATATTGATAGATAAAGGTGATATTATATAACAAGTATCATGAAACATTTACATTTTGTAGTCCATTGTATAATTTAAATAAACATAAATGCAAATTTTGCATGTGGAAAAAGTAAGTACACCCTTGGCCCTAATAGGTGGTATTTCCCCCTTTGGCAGAAACAACCTCAAGTAGGCGTTTCTTATAACTGTCGACCAGTCTCTGACATCGACTGGGAGAAATTTTTGCCCACTCCTCCATGCAGAATTATTTCAGCTGTGCGATGTTTGAGGGGTTTCTTGCATGCACAGCTCGTTTCAAATCCCCACACAACATCTCGATGGGATTTAGATCCGGGCTTTGACTTGGCCATTCCAGAACCCTCCATTTCTTTCTTTTCAGCCATTCCTTGGTGGACTTACTGGTATGTTTAGGGTCATTGTCATGTTGCAAGGTCCACCTTCACTTGAGCTTCAACTTTCCGACAGATGGCCTCACATTATCCTCAAGCACCCTCTGGTACAATGAAGAATTAATAGTGGATTCTATGATGGTGAGCTGCCCAGGACCTGATGCAGCAAAGCTGCCCCAAACCATAATATTTCCACCACCATGCTTTACAGTTGGTATCAGGTTCTTGTGGTCAAATGCTGTCTTTGGTTTTCGCCAAACATGTCTTCTGGTACTGTGGCCAAATAGCTCTACCTGTTTTTCTTCTTTTTTTTTTGTATACTGAATCGAGGCTCGTGAAAGAGCTGACATTTACTTCACAAACAAATCAACCAGACAAACAAAATATATAAAAAGAGGGAGCGGAAGACAAGATGGGGAGAGAAGGGGAAGCACACAAACACTTGAGAGCACACAACATTTGAGAGCAGGGAGATGTGTGGGAGGGAGAGGGCTTGGGGGAGGAGGCGTGGGAAGGGGGGGGGGGGGGGAGGGAGAAGTATAAAACACAAGGACTTCCAGGACAGAAGTTGGTATTTCAAAAAAGTTGAATTGGGGTGAAATTAGCGGGGGTAGAAAAGATCAAGGTTTTGGATGGGGGAATATAAGAGATGGTGGTGAACAGCTGTTTTAAAGACCTGGAGGGTGGAGTGGGATTGAAGAGAGTGAGGGAGTTTGTTCCAGAGGCGGGAGAAAAGAGGAATGAAGGAGTGAAGGTGAGCAGAGAGTCTTGATTTTGGCAGTTTAACCATAAGAGGGTTGCAGGCAGATCTTGTGCGACCTGTAGGAATATTTGCGGGACGGAGCCCAGAGAGAGCTGGGGGGGCAAGGCCAGAGAGGAGTCTGTAGAAGACGGAAAGACCACCAACCTGCCTGCGGTGAGTGAGTGAGAGGCCCTTGGAGTTAGCTTCATCGCGGGAGATTCCAATGATTCTGAATGCTTTGGTTTCAACAGCGTGAAGCCGAGCTAGGTGTGAGGCAGGAGCATCAGCCCAGAGGGGAGAGCAGTATTCCATTGAGCTGCGGATGAAAGCCTTGTATGTGGTGAGGAGCTCAGGTGTGCCAAGGAAGGACTTCGCACGACGGAGGATGCCCAGTCGGCGACTGGCTTTGGAGGCCAGATTTGAAATGTGGTTTTCCCAGGAAAGATCATGGCAGATAGTGAGACCCAAAAGCTTGAGTGACAGAACTTCTTGGAGAGGATTATTCAGAAAGTGGATGGGAGGGTTGTCCAGTCGGTCTTTTCGGAGAGACATCGTAAGAGTGTGAGATTTGTCAGGATTGAAAGACATGTTCCACTTGTTTGCCCAGTCTGTGATTTTGTCCAGGTCTGCAGAGAGTGAGGAGGCTGCAGACTGCCGATCTGAGGGATGAAGAATGGAGCGACAGAGAGTAGAGTCATCAGCAAAGAGATAGAGAGGATTTTCAAGAGAGTCAGAGAGATCATTGATGAAGACCAGAAAAAGCACAGGGCCCAGAACAATGCCTTGGGGAACTCCAGCCTGAACAGGAAGATGTTACGAATTCCGGATTTATGTGAATTACTATTCAGGTCATTTCTTATTAATGTTTATTCTATTAAAGGTTGTTGTGGTTAAATGGTTAGAAGCGCTCCTGGTAACAACGCGACCGGGAACGGGATCGTGAACCGGAAGGAAAAAGGAAGACAAGGTCGGGAGAGAAAAGCGGCCATCATCTTCGACCAGCTCCGACGCGAGTCAAGTCGCCCTTTACCTGCTGTGGAACGCTGAGTTGGAAAAGCCCGTCTGGTGAGAGGAGTTACCTGCGCGGGGTAATTACCTGTTACGTGTCTGGTTGCCGTGGGTTCCTGGACGGAACCAAGCGTCCGGCACAGTTCGCCTCAACGTCTACGAGAACGAGTACGGGTGGCGCCTGGGGCTTCGCGCGCTTGGCGAGCCGTTCACAGCCCAGAGGCCGCGATCACGGGCTCCGACCTCGGTGGCTTGCCGAGAAGGGGTCCGCTGCAGCAGCTGTTCCCGTCACGGGACGTGCACGTTTGGAGCACGTCAGGAAGGTGTCTGTTCAACCGCCCGTGTGCGGAGGTCGAGCTACTGAGGCGCAGGGTCGGCGCGAACATCGCCATCCTAGTCGACCTTGTTCGGCCATTGACTTGAGATCGCGATTCGCCGGCTCGAATCGACCTTCACCGGGGTCGGGAGGGGCCCAGAGACATTGTGAGAGACATTGACCATTGAGGGTGCCGTAAGTAGGGGGCAAGGTGGGAATATATAAGATGGCCATCTTTGAAGTATTGTAGGAATGCATATGGAGGATTGAAGTATTGTGTTGTTGATGATTCTACTCAGGGGTGAATATATTGTTGATTGATCCGGATCCTTGGTGTGGTTTCCTTATTGATTTGGATTGTTTCCTTCGTTGGTCCACTGGTGGGTTTACTTAGTATTGATTGCGTTACGAAAGCGTATAAATCATATATCTTTCTGGCGGGGTTCCTCTCAGGGTCCAGGGGGGTCACCGAGACCAGTTGGTCCCAGGGAGGACCACGTAACAAAGAGGAGATGAGAGAAACCCATTCAGGGCCACACGTTGACTACGACTCGAGAGGAAGTCCGCCAGCCATGCGTGGAGATTTCCATGGATACCAAAAGAGGAGAGTTTGGTGAGCAGAGCGGGGTGCCAGACCGTATCGAAGGCACGTGATATGTCAAGGGAGACAGCTCTAATTTCCTCTTTGGCATTAAGGACCTCCATCCATTGTTGAGAAAGCAGAAGCAGCATGTCCAGAGTCGAGTGACCAGGTCTGAAACCAAATTGATGATCAGAGATCAAGCCATTGGTGAAGAGGAAAGATTTCATATCTGAAGCAATGATGGATTCCATGACTTTGCTGATAATTGGGAGAAGGCTGATTGGTCTGTAGTTGCTGGGATCTGTTTTTGCACCTTTTTGTGCAAAGCGGTGATGTTGGCAGATTTCCAAGCAGATGGCAGATGACCTTCAGCAAAAGAGAGGGAGAAGAGAACAGAGAGAGGGAGTGAAAGAGCGGAAGAACAGGATTTTAGGACCCGTGGGCTGATGCCGTCAGGTCCAGTTGCAGAATCAGAGTCGAGGGTTGACAGAAACTTTTCCACCTTGTCAGGAGGAAAGGACACGGAGTCCAGGAGCAGCTGGGTACGACTGGGTACGGTGGGTACAGAGAGGGATGGGTTTGGGACACAAGATTTAGAGGCAAACACAGAGTTGAGGCATTCAGCTTTTTCACGTGCGGAGTCAGCCGTGTGGCCGTTTGAGGTGAGGGAGGGGATGGAGGGGGAACAAACACCAGAAACAGATTTGACCAGACGCCACCAGGATTTGGAAGAGGGAGACAGATAAGAGAGTTCTGTCCTGAGAACGGAGAGATATTGTTTCCTGGCTCTCCTGAGGGCGGACACACACTTGTTTCGGGCTTTGTGAAAGGAAATGAGATTTCCTTCCGTTGGATTTGCTTTCCAGGAGACGAAAGCAAGTTGTTTCTGGGCAATAGCCTCACCACAAGATTCCTTGTACCATGGACGGGAGGAAGGGTATGACAACTGAAGACGAGATGGGATAAATCTGTGCATGAGAGAGAGCAATTTACTTTGGAAGAAATCCCAGGATGAGTTGATGTCAGAGGCGGTAGAGATGGGAGACCAGTCCAGATGATTGATGGCTGCTTGAAGACCGTGCCAGTTGGCCTGAGTGAAATGCCAGACTCGTCGACGCTGAGGAGGCTCTCTGAGAATGGTCAGAGAGATGTCCACTTTAACAAGCACATGATCAGATGAGCCAATTGGAGCAGAAGAAGAGCCGCAGACATTTTCAGGGAAGTTAGTCATCACCAAGTCCAGAAGAGAAGATGCTCCATTGACTGAGATCCGGGTCGGGAAATTGACAGATTGTGTCAGTCCCAGTGAGTCACAGAAGTCCTTTGCTGAAGAGCCATGGCTGGTGAGAGAGGCACCCACACCCAGCCAACTGGCATGGTGACAATTGAAATCACCACATATGAGGAAGAGAGAGTTGGGATGGGTAGATAGAAGTTGGTCCATATTATCAGACAGCGAGATGTAGATGGAGTCATCACTGTTTGGTGGACGGTACAACACACATATGAACAAAAGGTGGGACACCTCTCCCTCCCCCCCCCCCCCCCCCCCCCTCCAGGACGAGGCTCAGGTACCGGAGGAGGGAGTAACCTGGGAGAGATACCAAGGAATCAGAGACATCATGAAAGGAGGAAAGTTTCTGTTAAGCAGATCACGTCTGGTTTAATAATAATAATAATAATACATTTATTTTATATAGCGCTTTTCAAGAAGCCCAAAGACGCTTTGACAGAGTACCAAAAACAAGTGCAAAAAGGCAAAAATCAACAGGTAAATAATCAAAGCAAGAGGAAGGAGAAGGAGAAGAGATAGTCAGGGGTTAAATGCTGTGGGTTAAATGTTGAATGCAGTGTTGAACAGGTGGGTCTTGAGTGATGTTTTGAATGTGTTGGGTTGGGTGTGTTGGGCTAGTTGGGCCCCAGCGGCTAGGGTGCTGGCTTAGGATCCTAGGATCCTGGGTTCGAATCCCGGTCGATCGCTGAATTAATGCCAGGGGGGTTGACTCAGCCTGTCATCCTTCCGAGGTCGGCTAATTGAGTACCAGTTCACTGGTAATTTCCTGTTTGTCGTTAAAGGCGGCAAAAAGGGTTGGCGTCAGGAAGGGCATCCGGCCGTAAAACATTGCTTCAAAAAGGGGACCAAAAAACAACAACAACCACGGTTCCCGAAAAAGGCCAACCCCCACTTTGCGGGGAAAAATGGCCTCTAAAGGTGTTTTTTTAAAATAATTAAGTACTTATTTATTTCCTTTCTCATCTGGGAAATATCTCTGGCACTTTTTGAGCTTGGAGGCTGATATTTGGACACGACAATGACCAAGTTATTTGGCTGGAAAGCGTATTTTTGATTTATTGATTAATCAATCAATCGATTAATTATTTACTGATGAGTCAATTAATTGTTCACTTATTTTGATTGATGATTTATTTCGTTAATACAGTTTCGGATGAAACACTGGTGGTTGAGGTATGCTATCAGCCCTTTGATTAAGAAATTATTTTACTATTATTATTTGTTGATTTTAATAATGCAATTAATCAATTAATGTACACCTCTCCCTCCCAATACGGTCTCGACATGCTGCTAAGGCACCCCTGGCGATGCCGAGCTGGAGGATGTTATTTATTTATTTTGCATGTGGGTGGTGTACTTTTTTAAGATCCTGTAGACACTTTAAGACACTTTAAATCCCTTTGGACTTTTCAGACCTTCACACCTCCATTTTATCCTTTAGACCCTTTGAGACGCCTATGACCTTTTTCAGACCTTTGACCGACGGACCTTTTATGAACCATTTTACACTTCAGACCCCTTTCCCCTTTGGACCCTTTTTAGACATTTTAAAACCCCACAGACCTCTTCAGACAATTCAGACCCGAAAGAGTATAGACAGTAAATTACACGCTTTAGACCCTTTGGACCTTTTAATACCCTTTCTACTTGGTGGTGCTTGTGTTTCTCTCACAGGGCAGGTGTATGCGTTTAGTGCTGTAGTATGGTGCCACGTGGTTTTCCACTCGTTGCCTTTAGCTACTATCGTCAGATAAGTATGCGAGCGAAAAGAAGCCGAGTGTGTAAGTCCTTCCTTCCGGTACATAACCTCGCCAAGACTTTCAGACTACCTCCTAGTGGTGCACTATGGTAACAGTGCTCTTGAGGGCACTGGCAAAATGTCTGGAGGATTTCCTAGTCGGTTGGTACCCTCGAGGTGTAGTGCACATGGCCTTGCATTATGAGGACTTGCTGTGATACTCACCAATCCAACTAGGGTATGTGGAGCTCTTTAGCCTTAGTAGGCAATCCGGCAAGGCGAAGGAAACTGATTGCAAATCTCCCTGCTGCCTTGCAGGGTATGTCTCTTCAGAAAAAGGCTAGGGTCCACAGCTGATTATGTGGTGGCATCAGGAAAGGCATCTGGCCATAAAAAATCGTTCCTCAAATATGCCTTTTGTCGAAGCGGCCATTAGGTGAATCACGGCTTCCACATGCAAGCATGGAAACGGCCATAAATCGACGACGATGATGACGCTGATGATATCCATTTTAAGCCCCTTTAGACCTTTTCTGACTTTTCGACCTTCACACCTTTTGTCCTTTACACCTTTACTCCAGACCTTTCTTTCCCCTTTCCCCTTTCGACCATTTCGACATTTATTTTGTAATCGATGAACTTTCATTTCGTAAATCCTTCCATTTATTTGCCACACAAATAATATATTTACTCTGCGTGCCTGCCAGGCAGTAAAACAAAATTGAAAATCTTTCCAAACAGGAAGCTTACTGTTTTGAAGGACTTTATGAAGGATACAAACAACAGGCAATCAGGCATGAATAACTCATGTAATGTGTTAGATATGGTGATGTTCTGGGTAACATGGCGTTAAAACCCGTAAAAACGTTTTTATTTCTTCGACTTTTACAATCTTTATCTTATTAAAATTGAATTATATACTTGAACACTGAGGAACACAAATGGCTTTTTTAATACTTCCAAGAGCCTCCAGTTTTGCAGTACATGTTAAATGGACATGTTAAATCGGTCGATGTACATAAGGGTGGTACATATGACTGTTTCAACAGCGTGAAACTTTGTGATTTTTTTAACGCTTTTTGAAATCATCATTTTATTACAACTGAAGCGTATCGTTGAACAATGCATTGGGGTATCGTGTTCTCTGAACTCTCTCGTATACTTAAGCAGTTTGTTTCACGTGCATTTGTAAAAGCAATCAATTTACAGATACAAACACAAATGACTCATCAGTGATAATTGGATTTTTATGTGAAAAAAGGAAAAATATTTTTTCACATTAAACGCCTTTTTTGCGCGCAAAAAAATTATTTTGCTCTTTTCGTAGGGAAAAAAAATTTCGCCCTTTTTCGGGAAAAATAAAATAAAATGCCCTTTTTGGTCGAATATGTCTGGCAACGCTAAAAAAAATTAGGGAATTTTTCGAAATTTTTAACTGCGATCGAAATTTTTAACTGCGATCGATCTCAAAAACAAAACGTTGCGTCCACTTGCGTGCGTTGCGTCCCCAGCGTGTACAGCAGTGAGGCGGTGTACTAAAGTGAGAGAGTGTACACAAAGTGTGAACAAGTCTCCTATCAAGATGAGTGCTGCTCTTCGTGACAAGTGGCTGAAGGAATTCAACGCTGGCGGCGATGGGGCCACCTTCAAGTACGTGTCGAGTGACACGGCTTTCTGTCGAGCTTGTGAAAAGACTTTCCGGGCGAAGCAGAAGTCTGAGCTGGCCCAACATGTCCGAGGAGACCGCCACAAGAGCAACTTGGCCTTGAAGAAGAAGAGGACGGTCACGCAAGCCACCATGGAGGACTTTGGTGGCGGAAAGAGGCACAAGTGCGACGTCGTGGCTCAGGAGCTGTGCCAGGCCATGCTGGCCGCTGGCATCCCATGGTCGAAATTGGAAAACCCTGCCCTCCGGTCGTTCCTGGAGAAGCACATCACTCTCCAGATCCCTGATGAAAGCTGGATTCGAAAGCACTACCTCGACAAGTGCTACGACGAGGCCTTGGTGGGGATCCGTGCCGACCTCGGACAGCAGCCCATCTGACTCCGTCGACGAGACGACCGATTCTGCAGGTCGATATGAGGCCAACATCATCGCGGGATGCTTGTCCAAGGAGGGGTACTTTCGTCCCCACCTCGTCCAGTGCATGTTTCTGGAGAAGACCAACTCCGGGGAGATCGTGTGCGCAGTCAATGACACGCTGCGCTATCTTTGGCCTGATTTCAAGCCGGAGTGCCTCAAGGTCCTCGTCAGCGACGCCGCGGCCTATATGATCAAGGCCGGCATTGCCCTGAAGGAACTCTTCCCGGACTTGCTGCATGTGACTTGCGTTGCCCACGCGCTCCACCATGTCTGCGAGACAGTCCGTGAAATGTTCAAGGACGTCAACGACCTGATTGCCACGACGAAGAAGGTGTTCGTCAAAGCCCCGTCGCGTGTTGTCCTTTGGAAGGAGCAGCAGCCCAATCTTTCTCTCCCCCCGGAGCCCATTCTGACTCGGTGGGGGACGTGGATCGACGCCGCGGTGTTTTATGCCGAGCACTTCGAGGCCGCCAAGGACATTGTGGACCAGCTGAACGATGACGGTGCGATGGCAATCCGGAGTGCCAAGGACCTGTTCGGAAAGGCGGACATCAAGCTCAGTTTGGTCTTCTTAAATGCCTACGTGTCGTTCATCCTGAAGATCCTTAAGCAGCTGGAGGAGGCCGGCATGGAGCTGGCCAAGGCCTTCCAGCTCCTTGATCAGGCCAAGGAGGAGCTCGAAAAGATACGAGGCTGCCGTAAGGAGATCCTGCTCACCAAGTTCAAGGCGGTGCTGCAGCGCAATCCCGACATTGGTGTGCTGAGGACAGTGGCTTTGATCCTGGATGGAGATCAGCACGGATCTGAGGTTGGTGTGCCGGCTGGAGTCAAGCTTGCCGACATCCCCCTCTTGAGGTACTGCCCCATCGTCAGCGTCGACGTGGAAAGGTCATTCTCCGTCTCCAGAAACGTCCTCACCGACCGCCGACACCGCCTCACCAAGGAGAACATTACCAAGATAATGATTTCAAACACCTACTTTAACCGTTCCTAAAAGGGTCTTGTCAATTTCTTCTAGTCCTCTACTTATCAAGCAATGCGGTTGCAATAAAGGTACCTGAACGTCATTTTTTACCTGTTTACTAGCCCAGAGTGCTTAATGTTGTGCAGGAAAAAGCTTACCATTTTTTGTTCTTTTTTTGACTGATTTCTGAAAAACTTGGTAATAATAAAAAATGAATAAAACGGGGGGAAAAAATATTTCGGGATTTTTTCACATAAAAAAAAAAATTTCCGCTTTTCAAAACATAAAAGGCCTATTTTCTTAACATAAAAATCCGTAGTCTACTCATCACTGATAATTGGATGAATTTACCCCTAAAGTATGAATATCTTGGGGAAAAAACCCAAACTTCTGCACAGGACTGCATATTTACATCAAGAATAATTTTGTACTTTTTTCCAGTGGAACAAGCACATATGTACATGTTTGCGTATGTTTGTCAGAACTATATCACAAGTATTGAACAAAATAAGATTGTTTTACAGGTCATGTGATGTTGTATTTACAGGTGAATACATTGAATTTACAAGGGAGACTGCACCTACCTTTATGAACAGCGCAGACACGCCCGCAGGACACGCAAACTGAAACAAACAAAAGGACTTTTAGCAAACAGAACCAAACGAATATTGAATTATTTGCACATAATAATTTTCACCAGGCTCACAAAGGAGAGAAAGATGAACGCCCACACAAATGCAAAACGTGGGTAAAATCTTTCAGTCATTCATCCACACTTACATCACACCTGCAAAAACACAATTGTGAGCGCCCATGCAAATGCACAAGTTGGGGAAAATCTTTCAATCTGTCATCCACCCTTAAAACACACATGACAATTCACAGTTATGAGCGCCCATACAAATGCACAAGTTGTGGAAAATCTTTTAATTGGCCATGTCACCTTAAAAGGCACATGACAATTCACAATGGTGAACGCCCATACAAATGCACAAGTTGTGGAAAATCTTTTAATTGGCCATGTCACCTTAAAAGACACATGACAATTCACAATTGTGAACGCCCATACAAATGCACAAGTTGTGGATAATCTTTTAAACATTCATCCTTCCTTAAAAGGCACATGAAAATTCACAATGGTGAACGTCGTTCAAGCACAAGTTGCACAAGTTATGGCACAAGCAACGCACAAGTTGTGGCACACGCACAACGCACAACGTTGTGGCAACAACACGCACATACAACGTTGTGGCACAAGCACATACAAACGCATAAGTTGTGGAAAATCGTTTAATCGGTCATCCAACCTTAAATCACACATGACAATTCACAA
Organism: Myxine glutinosa; assembly: GCF_964187855.1. NCBI lineage: Eukaryota > Metazoa > Chordata > Myxini > Myxiniformes > Myxinidae > Myxine > Myxine glutinosa. Next base: position 69,524,320 of record NC_136263.1, read on the forward strand.
TGTTGAACGCCCATACAAATGCGCAAGTTGTGGAAAATCTTTTAATCAGTCATCCACACTTAAATCACACGTGACAATTCACAATGGCGAGCACCCATACAAATGCACAATTTGTGGAAAACCTTTTTATCATTCATCCCACCTTGAAAAACATGAGAATTCACAATGGTGAACGCCCATACAAATGCACAAATTGTGGAAAATCATTTCATCAGTCATGCACCCTTAAAATGCACATGAGGATTCACAATGGTGAACTCCCATAAAAATGCACAAGTTGTGGAAAATTCTTTAATTGCTCATCCCACCTTAAAACACATGTGAGAATTCACAATGGTGAACGCCCATAAAAATTCACAAGTTGAGGAAAATCTTTTAATCACTCATCTACCCTAAAAACACACATGACAATTCACAATGGTGAATGCCCATACAAATGCACAGTTTGTGGAAAATCATTTAACCAGTCATCCCACCTTAAATCACACATGACAATTCACAATGGTGAACGCCCACACAAATGCTCAAGTTGTGGAAATATTTTAATCTGTCGTCCCACCTTAAATCACACATGACATTTCACAACAGAGAATTGCAGTACAAATGCAGTTTGTAGAGAATGTTATTAATCGGTCATGCAACCTGAAAAAAACACAAAGTAATTCACAATGGAGAAGAAGATTACCAACAAAGAGAGTGTGCATGCAAATACAAAATTTATGGAAAATCCTTTATTAAATCACGTGAGCTCATGAAACATTTTTTATTTTACTTGATATGTAGTCGTCGTCGAGGCTCGTGGAAGAGATAGATGTAGACGAGAGTGTGGGGAGGTGTGGGTGTCGGGAGGAATGAGATGCAGGAGCACATGTTTTGAATCTGGATTAGGACTGGGCCCAGAATACAATTTGTACAAAATCTTTTAATCGGTCATCTTTTATTCGGTTTTCTTGTTACTTTCAAAATCAAACATTTGTCAAGTATATTGGTCGGTTGCGTTTGTTCTGTCTGTCTGTCTTGACTGTCTGTTTGTCTGTCTGTATGGCAGTCACCTACAGGTAACAATTTTCAACCAATTTTCACGAAACTTCACCAAATGGTAGAGTTGGTCAAAATCAAGAAGCCTATTGTTTTGGGGTCAACAGGTCAATAGGTTAACAGAAGCCAAAGGTCACCAATTTTGTCAAATTTCTAAAATCCTCAATTTTCATGCGATTGACTTGAAATTTTAAGAGGATTTGCATATATGGTCAATGAATTCAACCACCACTTATTTTTGAGGTTAACGTAGGCCAAAAGGTCAACATCGACCGAATTTCTAAAATCCTCTATTTTTATCCGATTAACTTGAAATTTGAAGAGGACTTGCAAATCTGGCCAGTGAATTCAACCACCAAGTATTTTTGAGGTCAACATAGGCCAAAAGGTCAACAAAGGCCACATTTCTAAAATCCTAAATTTTCATCCGATTGACTTGAAATTTGAAGAGATTTGCATATCTGGACACTGAATTCAACCATGAAGTATTTTTTTAATGTCAGCATTGGCCAAATTTCTAAAATAATCAATTTTCATCAGATTGACTTGACATTTAAAGAGGATTTGCATATCTGGTCATAAATTCATCCACCAAGTATTTGGAGGTCAACATAGGCCAAAAGGTAAACATTGGCCAAGTTTCTAAAATCCTCAATTTTCATCTGATTGACTTGAAATTTTAAGAGGATTTGCATACCAGGTAACTGAATTCAACCACCAATTATTTTTGAGGTCATCATAGATCAACAACTTACTTTCGTGATTATGCATTCTTTGAGCTGGGAAGCTGAAATTTAGGCACAATCGTGAGCACGTGCTTTGATAAAAACGGTATTTCTTGTTTTTTGATTGATCAGTTAATTGATTTATTTACTTAATTCTTATCAATTAATTAAGTACTTATTTATTTCCTTTCTCATCTGGGAAATATCTCTGGCACTTTTGAGCTTGGAAGCTGATATTTGGACACAACAATTACCAAGTTATTTGGCTGGAAAGCGTATTTTTGATTTATTGATTAATCAATTAATCAATTAATTATTTATTGATTAGTCAATTAAGTAATTTTTTTATTCATGATTTACTTTGTTAATTTACAAAAAGTTACAGTTTCAGATGAAACACTGGTGGTTGAGATATGATATTAGCCCTTTGATGAATAATTATTTTACTCATTATTTATTGATTTTAATTATGCAATTAATAAATCAATTATTGTTCACCTCTCCCTCCCAATACGGTCTCGATATGCTGCTATGGCTATGGTGCCCTGGCAATGCCGAGCTGGAGGATGTTATTTATATGGCATGTGGGCGGTGTACCTTTTTAAGACCCTGTAGATACTTTAAACCCCTTTCGACCCTTCAGACCTTCACACCTCCATTCGATCCTTTAGACGCTTTGAGACTCTTGACCTTTTTCAGACCTTTGACCTTCAGACCTTTTATTACCCATTTGACACTTTAGACCCCTTTGACCTTTGGACCATTTTTAGATATTTTAAAACCCTTCAGACAATTCAGACCTTATTGACAGTAAATTACACCCTTTAGACCCTTTAGACCCTTTAGACCTTTTAATACCCTTTCTACTTGGTGGGGCTTGTGTTTCTCTCACAGGGCAGGTGTATGCATTTAGTTCTGTAGTATGGTGCAATGTGGTTTTCCACTCGTTGCTTTCAGCGACTGTCGTCAGATAGGTATGCGAGCGAAAAGAAGGCCAAGTGTGTAAGTCCTTCCTTCCGGTACATAACCTCTACCCTTGCCTAGAATTTCAGACTACCTCCTAGTGGTGCACGATGGTAACAGTGCTTTTGAGGGCACTGGCAAAATGTCTGGAGGATTTCCCAGTCGGTTGGTACCCTCAAGGTGGAGTGTGCATGGCCCTCCATAGTGAGGACTTACTGTGACACTCACCAATCCAACTAGGGTATGTGGAGCTCTTTCGCCTTCGTAGGCAATCTACCAAGGAGAAGGAAACTGATTGCAAATCTCCCTGCTGCCTTGCAGGGTATGTCTCTTCAGACAAAGGCTAGGTCCACAGCTGATTTTGTGGTGGCGTCAGGAAAGGCATCTGTCCATAAAAATATCATGCCTCAATATGCCTTTTGGCGTGGCGCCCATGAGGTGAATCACTGCTTACACATGCAAGCATGGAAACGGCCGTAAAACGACGATGATGATGCTGATAATATCCATTTTAAACCTCTTGAGATCTTTTCAGACTTTTAGACCTTTACACCTTTTGTCCTTCACGCCTTTACCCCAGACTTTTGCCCTTCAGACCATTTAGATATTTATTTTGCAATTGATGAACTTTCATTTCGTAAATCCTTCCATTTATTTGCCACACAAATAATATATTTACTCTGCATGTCTGCCAGGCAGTAAAACAAAATTGAAAATCATTCCAAACAGGACGCATACTGTTTTGAAAGACCTTATGAAGGATACAAACAACAGGCATGAATAACTAATGTAATGTGTTAGATACGGTGATATTCTGGGTAAAATGGTTGGAAAAACCCGGAAGTAATTTATTTCTTCGACTTTTACAATCTTTATTTTAATAAAATTGAATTTATATTTGAACACTGAGGAACACAAATGGCTTTTTTAATACTTCCAAGACCCTCCAGTTTTGCAGTACATAGGCATGCTGAATTGGTAGATGTACATAAGGGTGGGACATACGACTGTTTCAACATCGCGAAACTTTGAGATTTTTTTTACACTTTTTGAAATCATCATTTTTTCAAAATTGAAGTGCATCGTTGAACACTGCGTGGGGGTATCGTGTTCAGTGAACTCGCTCGTATACTTAAGCAGTTTGTTTCACGTGCATTTGTAAAAGCAATCAATTTGCAGATATAAACACAAATGTCTTATCACTGATAATTGGATAAATGTACTCCAAAGTATGAATATCTTGGGAAAAAGCCAAACTTTTGCACAGGACTGTATATTTACGTCAAGAGTATTTTTTTTACTTTTTTGCAGTGGAACAAGCACTTATGTACATGTTTGCATACTTTTGTCAGCATTATATCACAAGTATTTAACGAAATAGGATTGTTTTACAGGTCACGTGATGTTGTATTTACAGGTGAATACATTGAATCTACAAGGGAGACTGCACCTACCTTTATGAACAGCGTAGACACACACCCGCAGGACTCGCCAACTGAAACAAACAAAAGGACTTTTTACAAACACAACCAAACGAATATTGAATTGTTTGCACGTAATAATTTTCACCAGGCTAACAAAGGAGAGAAAGATGAACGTCCATACAAATGCAAAACATGTGGAAAATCTTTTAATCGTTCATCCACCCTTAAAACACACATGCCAATTCACAATGGTGAGCGCCCATACAAATGCACAAGTTGTGGACAAACTTTTAATCTGTCATCCACCCTCAAATCACACATGATAATTCACAATGCTGAAGACACATACAAATGCCTAAGTTGTGGAAAATCTTTTAATTATTCATCCAACCTTAAATCACACATGAGAATTCACAATGGTGAACACCCATACAAATGCACAAGTTGTGGAAAATCTTTTAATCATTCATCCAACCTTAAATCACACATGAGAATTCACAATGGTGAACACCCATACAAATGCACAAGTTGTGGAAAATCTTTTAGTTGGCCATGCCACCTTAAAAGACACATGACAATTCACAATGATGAACGCCCATACAAATGCACAAGTTGTGGAAAATCTTTTAATCAGTCATTCACCCTGAAAACACACGTAAGAATTCACAATGGTGAATGCCCATACAAATGCACATGGTGTGGAAAATCTTTTAATCGGTCATTCACCCTTAAAAGACACATGACAATTATTCACAATGATGAACGCCCATACAAATGCACAAATTGTGGAAAATCTTTTAATCAGTCATCCACCCTTAAAACACACATGAGAATTCACAATGGTGAACGCCCACACAAATGCACGAGTTGTGGAAAATCTTTTAATCTGTCAACCACCCGAAAATCACACATGAGAATTCACAATGGTGAACGCCCATACAAATGCACAAGTTGTGCAAAATCTTTTAATCAATCATCCACCCTTAAATCACACATTAGAATGCACAATGGTGAACGCCCATACAAATGCACAAGTTGTGGAAAATCTTTTAATCATTCATCCCTCCTTGAAAGGCACATGAGAATTCACAATGGTGAATGCCCATACAAATGCACAAGTTGTGGAAAATCTTTTAATCGGTCATCCACCCTGAAATCACACATGAGAATTCACAATGGTGAGCGCCTGCACAAATGAACAAGTTGTGGAGAATCGTTTAATCACTCATCTACCCTTAGATCACACGTGACATTTCACAATGGTGAACGCCCATACAAATGCACAAGTTGTGGAAAATCTTTCAATCACTCATCTACCCTTAAAAGGCACATGAGAATTCACAATGGAAAATGCCCATACAAATGCACAAGTTGTGGAAAATCATTTAATCAGTCATCCCACCTTAAATCGCACATGACAATTCACAATGGTGAGCGCCCACACAAATGCTCAACTTGTGGAAAATGTTTTAATCGGTCGTCCCACCTTAAAGAGCACATGATAATTCACAACCGTGAATGACTGTGCAAATGCACAATTGTGGGAAATCATTTGGTCAGTTATCCACCCTTAAATCACACATGACATTTCACATCAAATGCAGTTTGTATAGAATGTTTTTAATCGGTCATGCAACCTGAAAAAAAAATACTTGGAAATTCACAATGGAGAAGGAGATTACGAACAAAGAGAGTGTGCATGCAAATACAAAATTTATGGAAAATCCTTCATTAAATCACGTGAGCTCATGAAACACTTTTTATTTCACTTTATTTTATACGTAGTCGTAGTCGAGGCTCGTGGAAGAGATGGAGGCAGACAAAGACAAACAATGGGTGTGGGGAGGAATGAGATGCAGGAGGGCATGTTATGAATCTCGATTGTGACTGGGCCCAGAACACAATTTGTTCAAAATCTTTTCATCGGCCATCTTTTAATCGGTTTTCTTGTTTCTTTCAAAATCAAACATTTGTCAAGTTTATTGGTCGGTTGCGTTTGTTATTCTGTCTGTCTGTCTGTCTTGACTGTCTGTTTGTCTGTCTGTATGGCAGTCACCTACAGGTCTCAATTTTCAACCAATTTTCATGAAACTTCACCAAATGGTAGAGTTGGTCAAAATCAAGAAGCCTATTATTTTTGGGGTCAACAGGTCAATAGATCAACATCGGCCAAAGGTCATCAATTTTGTCAAATTTCGAAAAATCCTCAATTTTCATGCGATTGACTTGAAATTTACAGAGGATTTGCATATCTGGACACTGAATTTAACCACCAATTATTTTTGAGGTCATCATAGACCAACAACTTATTTTATTGATTTCGCATCCTTTGAGCCAGGAAGGTGAAATTTCGGCACAATCGTGAGCACGTGATTTGACAAAAACTGTATTTCTTGTTTTTTGATTAATCATTTAATTGATTATTTACTTAATTATTATCAATTAATTAAGTACTTATTTATTTCCTTTCTCATCTGGGAAATATCTCTGGCACTTTTGAGCTTGGAATCTGATATTTGGACACGACAATGACCAAGTTATTTGGCTGGAAAGTGTATTTTTGATGTATTGATAAATCATTGAATCGATTAATTATTTATTAACTGGTCAATTAATTTAAAAAAAATTGATTAATGATTGACTTAGTTAATTTACAAAAATTACAGTTTCGGATGAAACACTGGTGGTTGAGGTATGATCTTAGCCCTTTGATGAAGAAATTATTTTACTCTTACTATTTATTGATTTTAATAATGCAATTAATAAATCAATTAATGTACACCTCTCCCTCCCAATACGGTCTCGATATGCTGCTATGGCTATGGTGCCCTGGCGATGCCGAGCTGGAGGATGTTATTTATTTGGCATGTAGGCGGTGTACTTTTTTAAGACCCTGAAGATACTTTGGACCCCTTTGGACCCTTCAGACCTTTACACCTCCATTCGATCCTTCAGCCGCTTTGAGACTCCTTTGACCTTTTTCAGACCTTTGACCTTCAGACCTTTTATTGCCCATTTGACGCTAAAGACCCCTTTGACCTTTGGACCCTTTTTAGATCTTTTTAAACCCTTCAGACAATTCAGACCCTATAGACAGTAAATTACACCATTTAGACCCCTGAGACCTTTTAATACCTTTTCTACTTCCTGTGCTTGTGTTTCTCTCACAGGGCAGGTGTATGCGCTTAGTGCTGTAGTATGGTGCCATGTGGTTTTCCACTCGTTGCTTTTAGCTACTGTCGTCGGATAGGTATGCGAGCGAAAAGAAGCCGAGTGTGTAAGTCCTTCCTTTCGGTACATAACCTCTACCCTTGCCAAGACTTTCAGACTACCTCCGAGTGATGCACGATGGTAACAGTGCTTTTGAGGGCACTGGCAAAATGTCTGGAGGACTTCCTAGTCGGTTGGCACCCTTGAGGTGAAGTGTGCATGGCCCGCCATTGTGAGAACTTACTGTGATACTCACCAATCCAACTAGGGTATATGGAGCTCTTTAGCCTTAGTATGCAATCCACCAAGGAGAAGGAAACTCTGATAGTAAACCTTCCAGCTGCCTCGCAGGGTATGTCTCTTCAGACAAAAGCTAGTCACACAGCTGATTCTGTGATTGCGACAGGAAAGGGCATCCAGCCATGAAAAAAATCATGCCTCAAATATGTCTTTTCACGAAGCGGCCATGAGGTGAATCATGGCTTACACATGCAGGCATGAAAACGGCCGAAAAACAATGATGACGCTGATGATATCCATTTTAAACCCCTTCAGACCTTTTCAGACTTTCCGACCTTTACACACTTTGTCCTTTAAACCTTCACTCCAGATTTTTGCCTTTCGACCATTTCGACATTTATTTTGTAATCGATGAACTTTCATTTCCTAAATCCTTCCATTTATTTGCCACACAAATAATATATTTACTCTGCGTGCCTGTCAGGCAGTAAAACAAAATTGGAAATCTTTCCAAACAGGAAGCTTACTGTTTTGAAGTACCTTATAAAGGATACAAACAACAGGCATGAATAACTAATATAATGTGTTCGATAAGGTGATATTCTGGGTAAAATGGTGGTAAAACCCAGAAGTAATTTATCTCTTAGACTTTTACAATCTTTATTTTTGTTAAAATTGAATTATATATTTGAACACTGAGTAACACAAATGGCTTTTCAATATTTCCAAGAGCCTCCAGTTTTGCAATACACGGACATGTTAAATCGGTCGATGTACATAAGGGTGGTACATACGACTGTTTCAACAGCGTGAAACTTTGGGATTTTTAAACGCTTTTTGAAGTCATCATTTTATTACAATTCAAGTGTGTCGTTGAACAATACATGGGGGTATCGTGTTCCATGAACTCTCTCGTACACACAAGCAGTTTGTTTCACGTGCATTTGTAAAAGCAATCAATTTACAGCTATAAACACAAATGACTCCACTGATAATTGGATGAATTTACCCCGAAAGTATGAATATCTTGGGAAAAACCCAAACTTTTTCACAGGACTGTATATTTACATCAAAAATATTTTGTTTACTTTTTTGCAGTGGAACAAGCACATATGTACATGTTTGCGTACATTTGTCAGAATTATATCACAAGTATTGAACAAAATAAGATTGTTTTACAGGTCATGTGATGTTGTATTTACAGGTGAATAAATTGAATCTACAAGGGAGACTGCACCTACCTTTATGAACAGCGTAGACACACACCCGCAGGACTCGCCAACTGAAACAAACAAAAGGACTTTTTACAAACACAACCAAACGAATACTGAATTGTTTGCACAAAATAATTTTCACCAGGCTCACAAAGGAGAGAAAGATGAATGTCCATACAAATGTACAAGTTGTGGAAAATCTTTTAATCGTTCATCCACCCTTAAATCACACATGACAATTCACAATGGTGAACACCCATACAAATGCACAAGTTGTGGAAAATCTTTTGATTGGCCATGCCACCTTAAAACACACATGACAATTCACAATGGTGAATGCCCATACAATTGCACAAGTTGTGGAAAATCTTTTAATCAGTCATCCACCCTTAAAACACACATGACAATTCACAATGGTGAACACCCATACAAATGCACAAGTTGTGGAAAATCTTTTAATCTGTCAACCACCCTTAAATCGCACATGAGAATTCACAATGGTGAATGCCCATACAAATGCACAAGTTGTGGAAAATCTTTTAATCAGTCATCCACCCTTAAATCACACATGAGAATTCACAATGGTGAACGCCCACATAAATGCACAAGTTGTGGAAAATCTTTTAATCAGTCATCAACCCTTAAATCACACATGAGAATTCACAATGGTGAACGCCCATGCAAATGCACAAGTTGTGGAAAATCTTTTAGTTGGCCATGCCATCTTAAAACACACATGACAATTCACAATGGTGAATGCCCATACAATTGCACAAGTTGTGGAAAATCTTTTAATCGGTCATTCACCCTGAAAAGACACATGACAATTCACAATGGTGGACGCCCATACAAATGCACAAGTTGTGGAAAATCTTTTAATCAGTCATCCACCCTTAAATCACACATGAGAATTCACAATGGTGGACGCCCATACAAATGCACAAGTTGTGGAAAATCTTTCAATCAGTCATCCACCCTTAAATCACACATGAGAATTAACAATGATGAACGCCCATACAAATGCACAAGTTGTGGAAAATCTTTCAATCAGTCATCCACCCTTAAATCACACATGAGAATTCACAATGGTGAACACCCATACAAATGCACAAGTTGTGTAAAATCTTTTAATCAGTCATCCAACCTTAAAAGGCACATGAGAATTCACAATGGTGAACGCCCATACAAATGCACAAGTTGTAGAAAATATTTTAATCGGTCATCCACCCTTAAATCACACATGACAATTCACAATCGTGAACGCCCACACAAATGAACAAGTTGTGGAAAATCTTTTAATCACTCATCCAACCTTAAAATACACATGAGAATTCACAATGGTGAACGGCCATACAAATGCACAAGTTGTGGAAAATCATTTAATCGGTCATCCCACCTTAAATCACACATGACAATTCACAATGGTGAACGCCCACACAAATGAACAAGTTGTGGAAAATCTTTTAATCACTCATCCAACCTTAAAATACACATGAGAATTCACAATGGTGAACGCCCATACAAATGCACAAGTTGTGGAAAATCATTTAATCAGTCATCCAACCTTAAAATACACATGAGAATTCACAATGGTGAACGCCCATACAAATGCAAATCATTTAATCGGTCGTCCCACCTTAAAGAGCACATGACAATTCACAACCGAGAATGACTGTGCAAATGCACAATTTGTGGGAAATCTTTTGGTTAGTCATCCACCCTTAAATCACACATGACATTTCACATCAAATGCAGTTTGTATAGAATGTTTGTAATCGGTCATGCAACCTGAAAAAAAAAATACTTGAAATTCACAATGGAGAAGGAGATTACGAACAAAGAGAGTGTGCATGCAAATACAAAATTCATGGAAAATCCTTCATTAAATCACGTGAGCTCATGAAACACTTTTTATTTCAGTTTATTTTATACGTAGTCGACTAGTCGTAGTCGAGGCTCGTGGAAGAGATAGAGGCAGACAAAGACAAACAATCGGTGTGGGGAGGAATGAATCTGGATTAGGACTGGGCCCAGAACACAATTTATTCAAAATCTTTTCATCGGTCATCTTTTAATCGGTTTTCTTGTAACTTTCAAAATCAAACATTTGTCAAGTATATTGGTCGGTTGCGTTTGTTATTCTGTCTGTCTGTCTTGACTGTCTGTTTGTCTGTCTGTATGGCAGTCACCTACAGGTCACAATTTTCAACCGATCTTCACAAAACTTCACCAAATGGTAGAGTTGGTCAAAATCAAGAAGCCTATTATTTTTGGGGTCAACAGGTCAATAGGTCAACATAGGCCAAAGGTCATCAATTTTGTCAAATTCCTAAAAATCCTCAATTTTCATGCGATTGACTTGAAATTTACAGAGGATTTGCATATCTGGACACTGAATTCAACCACCAATTATTTTTGAGGTCATCATCGACCAAGAACTTATTTTTTTGATTTTGCATCCTTTGAGCCAAGAAGGTGAAATTTTGGCACAATCGGGAGCACGTGATTTGACAAAAACGGTATTTCTTGTTTTTTGATTAATCATTTAATTGATTATTTACTTAATTGTTATCAATTAATTAAGTACTTATTTAATTCCTTTCTCGTCTGGGAAATATTTCTGGCACTTTTGAGCTTGGAAGCTGATAATTGGACACGACAATGGCGAAGTTATTTGGCTGGAAAGCGTTTTTTTGATGTATTGATTAATCATTGAATCGATTAATTATTTATTAATTGGTCAATTAATTTAAAAAAAATTGTGATTAATGATTTACTTAGTTAATTTACAAAAAGTTACAGTTTCGGATGAAACACTGGTGGTTGAGGTATGATCTTAGCCCTTTGATGAAGAAATTATTTTACTCTTATTATTTATTGATTTTAATTATGCAATTAATAAATCAATTAATGTACACCTCTCCCTCCCAATACAGTCTCTTTATGCTGCTATGGCTATGGTGCCCTGGCGATGCCGAGCTGGAGGATGTTATTTATTTGGCATGTGGGCGGTGTACTTGTTTAAGACCCTGTAGATACTTTAAACCCCTCTGGACCCTTCAGACCTTTACACCTCCATTCGATCCTTCAGCCGCTTTGAGACTCCTTTGACCTTTTTCAGACCTTTGACCTTCAGACCTTTTATTACCCATTTGACACTTTAGACCCCTTTGACCTTTGGACCCTTTTTCGATCTTTTAAAACCCTTCAGACAATTCAGACCCTGTAGACAGTAAATTACACCATTTAGACCCCTGAGACCTTTTAATACCTTTTCTACTTTCTGTGCTTGTGTTTCTCTCACAGGGCAGGTGTATGCGTTTAGTGCTGTAGTATGGTGCCATGTGGTTTTCCACTCGTTGCTTTTAGCTACTGTCGTCAGATAGGTATGCGAGCGAAAAGAAGCCGAGTGTGTAAGTCCTTCCTTCCGGTACATAACCTCCACCCTTGCCAAGACTTTCAGACTACCTCCTCGTGATGCACGATGGTAACAGTGCTTTTGAGGGCACCGGCAAAATGTCTGGAGGACTTCCTATTCGGTTGGCACCCTCGAGGTGAAGTGTGCATGGCCCGCCATTGTGAGGACTTACTGTGATACTCACCAATCAAACTCGGGTATATGGAGCTCTTTAGCCTTAGTAGGCAATCCACCAAGGAGAAGGAAACTCTGATAGTAAACCTTCCAGCTGCCTCGCAGGGTATGTCTCTTCAGACAAAAGCTAGTCACACAGCTGATTCTGTGATTGTGACAGTGAAGGGCATCCAGCCATGAAAAATCATGCGTCAAATGTGTCTTTTCACGTAGCGGCCATGAGGTGAATCATGGCTCACACATGCAGGCATGAAAACGGCCGAAAAACAATGATGACGCTGATGATATCCATTTTAAACCCCTTCAGACTTTCCGACCTTTACACACTTTGTCCTTTAAACCTTCACTCCAGACTTTTGCCTTTCGACCATTTCGACATTTATTTTGTAATCGATGAACTTTCAATTCGTAAATCCTTCCATTTATTTGCCACACAAATAATATATTTACTTTTCGTGCCTGCCAGGCAGTAAAACAAAATTGGAAATCTTTCCAAACAGGAAGCTTACTGTTTTGAATGACTTTATGAAGGATACAAATAACAGGCATGAATAACTAATATAATGTGTTAGATATGGTGATGTTCTGGGTAAAATGGTGGTAAAACCCAGAAGTAATTTATTTCTTTGACTTTTACAATCTTTATTTTTGTTAAAATTGAATTATATACTTGAACACTGAGTAACACAAATGGCTTTTCAATACTTCCAAGAGCCTCCAGTTTTGCAATACACGGACATGTTAAATCGGTCGATGTACATAAGGGTGGTGCATATGACTGTTTCACCACTGTGAAACTATGGGATTTTTAAACGCTTTTTGAAGTCATCATTTTATTACAATTGAAGTGTGTCGTTGCACAATACATGGGGGTATCGTGTTCCATGAACTCTCTCGTATACTCAAACAGTTTGTTTCACGTGCATTTGTAAAAGCAATCAATTTACAGATGTAAACACAAATGACTCATCACTGATAATTGGATGAATTTACCTCAAAAGTCTGAATATCTTGGGAAAAACCCAAACTTTTGCACAGGACTGTATATTTACATCAAAAAATTTTTTTTTTCTTTTTTGCAGTGGAACAAGCACATACAGTCACGTGAAAAAGTAAGTACACCCCATGTAAAGTTTTGACTTTTTCAACATATTTCAACATACAGCTATTTGATCTTCATTTCAACAATATTGACAGACAAAGGTGATTTAATATAACAAATATCATGAAACATTTACATTTTTTAGTCCATTGTATAATTTAAATAAACATAAATGCAAATTTCGCATGTGGAAAAAGTAAGTACACCCCTACATTTATCACCACTTCAAATACCTAAAATTAGAATCAGGTGCACCTGTGAGTGGAGCAAGGACTCTCCACCCAGCCCCATGTGTGGAGCAAGGACTCTCAACCCAGCCACTATTGTGCCCAAATTGCAGCTTCCTAGCTCAAAAGATGGCTGAGATATCGTCCGGACAAACAAGAAAACAAACGGAGTGAAAACTGAGTACTCCCTTTCAACGTGCGTCATCGCCGGGCTCAGGTGCAAAAAAAAAAGGACCCATGTGCAAATGATTAAAATATCGTTAGAGAGGATCTTGGAGGAACCTGTCTTATTTAAACCTCAGACATTTAGTTTGGTTTGCTCTTTGTTGTTGAAGTGTGTGGCGTCACCATGCCTGGATCAAAAGAGCTCTCTGAGGCCTTCAGAAAGAATGTTATAGATGCCTACGAGTCTGGGAAGGGATTTAAAAAGATCTCCAAACAATTTGAAATCAATCATTTGACTGTCCGGAAGATCATCTACAAGTGGAGAAGATTCCAAACAACTGCCAACTTGTTCAGGCCAGGCCGCCCCAGCAAGTTCAGCCCGAGAGCAGACCGCAAGATGCTGAAAGAAGTCTCTAAGAACCCCAGAATGTCATCACGGGACGTACAGGTAGCTCTTACCACTGTTGATGTCAAAGTGCACGAGTCTACCATTAGAAAGAGGGTGCACAAATTTGATCGACATGGGAGGTGTGCCAGGAGGAAACCTTTGCTGTCCAGGAAGAACATCAGGGCAAGACTAAAGTTTGCCAATGAACACCTAGGCAAAGACCAGCACTTCTGGAACAATGTGCTCTGGACAGATGAGTCAAAGGTAGAGCTATTTGGCCACAGTACCAGAAGACATGTTTGGCGAAAACCAAAGACAGCATTTGACCAGAAGAACCTGATACCAACTGCAAAGCATGGTGGTGGAAATATTATGGTTTGGGGCAGCTTTGCTGCATCAGGGCCTGGGCAGCTCACCATCATAGAATCCACTATGAATTCTTCATTGTACCAGAGGGTGCTTGAGGATAATGTGAGGCCATCTGTCGGAAAGTTGAAGCTCAACCGAAGGTGGACCTTGCAACATGACAATGACCCTAAACATACCAGTAAATCCACCAAGGAATGGCTGAAAAGAAATAAATGGAGGGTTCTGGAATGGCCAAGTCAAATTTGACTTGATTTGAAACGGTGATGTTTCACTGGATTTGAAAGGAGCTGTGCATGCAAGAAACCCCTCAAACATCGCACACTTGAAAGAATTCTGCATGGAGGAGTGGGCAAAAATTTCTCCCAGTCGATGTCAGAGACTGGGAGACAGTTATAAGAAACGCCTACTTGAGGTTGTTTCTGCCAAAGGGGGCAATACCACCGATTAGAGCCACCTATTAGGGTGTACTTACTTTTTCCACATGTGAAATTTGCATTTATGTTTATTTAAATTATACAATGGACTACAAAATGTAAATGTTTTATGATATTTGTTATATTATATCACCTTTATCTGTCAATATTGTTGAAATGAAGATCAAATAGCTGTATGTTGAAATATGTTGAAAAAGTCAAAACTGTACATGGGGTGTACTTACTTTTTCACGTGACTGTATGTACATGTTTGCGTACGTTTGTCAGAATGATATCACAAGTATTGAACAAAATAAGATTGTTTTACAGGTCATGTGATGTTGTATTTACAGGTGAATACATTGAATCTGCAAGGGAGACTGCACCTACCTTTATGAACAGCGTAGACACACACCCGCAGGACTCGCCAACTGAAACAAGCAAAAGGACTTTTTACAAACACAACCAAACGAATTCTGAATTGTTTGCACAAAATAATTTTCACCAGGCTCACAAAGGAGAGAAAGATGAACGTCCATACAAATGCAAAACATGTGGAAAATCTTTTAATCTTTCATCCACCCTTAAATCACACGTGACAATTCACAATGGTGAACGCCCAAACAAATGCACAAGTTGTGGAAAATCTTTTAATTGGCCATGCCACCTCAAAAGACACATGACAATTCACAATGGTGAACGCCCATACAAATGCACAAGTTGTGGAAAATCTTTTAATTGGCCATGCCACCTCAAAAGACACATGACAATTCACAATGGTGAACGCCCATACAAATGCACAAGTTGTGGAAAATCTTTTAATCAGTCATCCACCCTTAAAACACACATGACAATTCACAATGGTGAACGCCCATACAAATGCACAAGTTGTGGAAAATCTTTTAATCTGTCATCCACCCTCAAATCACACATGATAATTCACAATGCTGAACGCCCATACAAATGCCTAAGTTGTGGAAAATCTTTTAATCATTCATCCAACCTTAAATCACACATGAGAATTCACAATGGTGAACGCCCATACAAATGCACAAGTTGTGGGAAATCTTTTAATCAGTCATCCACCCTTAAAACACACATGAGAATTCACAATGGTGAATGCCCATACAATTGCACAAGTTGTGGAAAATCTTTTAGTTGGCCATGCCACCTCAAAAGACACATGACAATTCACAATGATGAACGCCCATACAAATGCACAAGTTGTGGAAAATCTTTTAATCAGTCATCCACCCTTAAAACACACATGACAATTCACAATGGTGAACGCCCATACAAATGTCCAAGTTGTGGAAAATCTTTTAATCTGTCATCCACCCTTAAATCACACATGAGAATTCACAATGGCGAATGCCCATACAAATGCACAAGTTGTGGAAAATCTTTTAATCAGTCATCCACCCTCAAATCGCACATTAGAATTCACAATGGTGAGCGCCCATACAAATGCACAAGTTGTGGAAAATCTTTTAATCATTCATCCCTCCTTAAAAGGCACATGAGAATTCACAATGGTGAATGCCCATACAAATGCACACGTTGTGGAAAATCTTTTAATCAGTCATCCACCCTTAAATCACACGAGACGATTCACAATGATGAACGCCCATACAAATGCACAGGTTGTGGAAAATCTTTTAATCATTCATCCAACCTTAAATCACACATGAGAATTCACAATGGTGAGCGCCCATACAAATGCACAAGTTGTGGAAAATCTTTTAATCAGTCATCCCACCTTAAATCACACATGAGAATTCACAATGGTGAGCGCCCGCACAAATGCACTAGTTGTGGAGAATCGTTTAATCACTCATCTACCCTTAAATCACACATGACATTTCACAATGGTGAATGCCCATACAAATGCACAAGTTGTGGAAAATCTTTTAATCATTCATCTGCCCTTAAATCACACATGACAATTCACAATGATGAATGCCCATACACATGCACAATTTGTGGAAAACCTTTTAATCTGCCATCCAACCTTAAAAAACACATGAGAACTCACAATGGTGAACGCCCATACAAATGCACAAGTTGTGGGAAATCTTTCAATCAGTCATCCACCCTTAAAATACACATGAGAATTCACAATGATGAACGCCCATACAAATGCACAAATTGTGGAAAATCATTTAATCAGTCAGGCAACCTTAAAATGCACATGCTAATTCACAATGGTGAACTCCCATGCAAATGCACAAGTTGTGGAAAATCCTTTAATTGCTCATCTCACCTTAAAACACACATGAGAATTCACAATGGTGAACGCCCATACAAATGCACAGTTTGTGGAAAATCATTTAATCAGTCATCCCACCTTAAATCGCACATGACAATTCACAATGGTGAGCGCCCACACAAATGCTCAACTTGTGAAAAATGTTTTAATCGGTCGTCCCACCTCAAAGAGCACATGATAATTCACAACCGAGAATGACTGTGCAAATGCACAATTTGTGGGAAATCATTTGGTCAGTCATCCACCCTTAAATCACACATGAGAATTCACAATGGTGAATGCCCAAACAAATGCACAAGTTGTGGGAAATCTTTTAATCGGTCTTTCACCCTTAAAAGACACGTGACAATTATTCACAATGATGATTGCCCATACAAATGCACAAGTTGTGGAAAATCCTTTAATTGCTCATCTCACCTTAAAACTCATCATCTCACCTCAGCTTAAGAGATCTCGCGAGATCTTTGTCGGCGAGGTCACGTCTTTTCGAAGCTGTCCATGCGCTCACGCTTTCGAAGTTAAGTAATTTATCACAATTGTGTTTTTGTCGAAACTGTATTTATCTTTCGGTGTGTGTACCTATTGTGTGTCCTCAGGAAGATTCTCGGTGTTAATTTTTCATACCTGTATACAAAATCGTCGGTTAATTCGTGTCACGTCTTTTGAGGCCTTGTAGGCTACCGTGTCCTTCCTTGAGGCTTTGTTTTTCTCTCAGCCGTCCGTCGATTGTGCTGCAATTACTTTCGTTCTCTGTTTTTGTCCCAGTCTTTCACCCCATACTTCCTTGTTTAAAATCTCAACTCAAAAAATAATAATCATAATATTTCCTTCTCTGTTCTTATTCGTTGTTCTTATTCGTTTATTCGTTGTTCTTATTTGTTAGTTCGTTCTTCGATCACGTGTTTCACCCCCATTTCCATTTTCCATTTCCCCAGATAGTTTTCACTGCTCAATTTAAAAGTGTTTAAACTTTCCCCTGAAGTACTGTATTCTGTCGTATATTATAACACCTTTTTCTTCTTCTTCTATAAAAGGATGCTGTCGACTTGCTCACCAAATCTATTCATTCCAAAAAAAAATTCCATCTCTTACAGTTCCTCTTTTCTACATTCCCGAAACTCTCCTGCACTCCACCCCCCCTCCAGCGTCCTCAAACGTATTTTTGACTCGAAGGTCACAAGAAACTCATTTTGCAATAAATGTTCGTTTTCCATTAATCGTACACTTTCTAAAATCCAATCTCACCCCTCCCCTCCAAATCTTCCCCATCACCCCTCCCCTCCAAAACTTCCCCATCACCCCTCCCCTCCAAAACTTCCCCATCACCCCTCCCCTCCAAATTTACCCCCTTGCCCCTCCCCTCCAAATCTTCCCCATCACCCATCTCTTTCAAATCTTCCCCCTTGCCCCTCCCCTCCAAATCTTCCCCATCACCCATCCCTTTCAAATCTTCCCCTTTGCCCCTCCCCTCCAAATCCTTCCCATCACCAATCTCTTTCAAATCTCCCCCCCTTGCCCCTTCCCTCCTAAACTACCCCCACACCCCTGCCCTCCTCGACTCCCCCTCGCCCCTCCCCTCCTAGACTCCCCTCTCACCCCTCCTCCTCAAAGCGTCCTCCCCACATCTTCCCCCTTCCAACTCTCACCTTCATCTCCCCCAACCTTCTGCCTCGCTCTGCCCCCTCCTTAAATAACACCTCACTGTGCCTCACCCAATCACCATCAAACCTTTTGTCCGCCCCATCCTTCCCTTTCTCCAAGCTATTCTGAAATCTCTGACACACCTTCAACAGCTCTCCCTACCTCTTCCTCCTCTTCCACATCATACCCTACCCCTCCCCCCCCTGTTCTGTATCCGATGCTCCCCCTTCCTCTTCATTAACGGTATGGACCTCAAACATCCGGGGCCTTCGCTCAAACTTCACTGATCTCTCCATACAGGTTGCTTCTGACAAACCAGACGTGATCTGCTCAACAGAAACTTTCCTCCTTCATGATGTCTCTGATTCCTTGGTATCTCTCCCAGGTTACTCCCTCCTCCGGTATGATAGACCTGAGCCTCGTCTTGGAGGTGGGGTTGCTATCTTTATCAAAAACTCTCTTCCTCACTCGCCCTGCACTGCCCTCTCTCCACCTCACCCCCAGCAATACCTCTGGCTACGGCTTCCCCTTCGCTCCCACCTTTTGTTCATATGTGTGTTGTACCGTCCACCAAACAGTGATGACTCCATCTACATCTCGCTGTTTGATAAAATGGACCAACTTCTATCTACCCATCCCAACTCTCTCTTCTTCATATGTGGTGATTTCAATTGTCACCATGCCAGTTGGCTGGGTGTGGGTACCTCTCTCACCAGCCATGGCTCCTCAGCAAAGGACTTCTGCGACTCACTGGGACTGACACAATCTGTCAATTTCCCGACCCGGATCTCAGTCAACGTAGCATCTTCTCTTCTTGACTTGGTTATGACTAACTTCCCTGAAAATGTCTGCTGCGCTTCTTCTGCTCCAATCGGCTCATCTGATCATGTGCTTGTTAAAGTGAACACCTCTCTGACCGTTCTCAGAGAGCCTCCTCGGCGTCGACGATTCTGGCATTTCACTCAGGCCAACTGGCACGGTCTTCAAGCAGCCATCAATCATCTGGACTGGTCTCCCATCTCTACCGCCTCTGACATCAACTCATCCTGGGAATTCTTCCAAAGTAAATTGCTCTCTCTCATGCTCAGATTTATCCCATCTCGTCTTCAGTTGTCATACCCTTCCTCCCGTCCATGGTACACGGAATCTTGTGGTGAGGCTGTTGCCCAGAAACAACTTGCCTTCGTCTCCTGGAAAGCAAATCCAATGGAAGGAAATCTTATTTCCTTTCACAAAGCTCGAAACAAGTGTTTGTCCACCCTCAGGAGAGCCAGGAAACAATATCTCTCCGTTCTCAAGACCGAACTCTCTTATCTGTCTCCGTCTTCCAAATCCTGGTGGGGTCTGGTCAAATCTGTTTCTGGTGTTTGTTCCCCCTCCATCCCCTCCCTCACCTCAAACGGCTACACAGCTGACTCCGCACGTGAAAAAGCTGAATGCCTCAACTCTGTGTTTGCCTCTAAATCTTGTGTCCCAAACCCATCCCTCTCTGTACCCACCATACCCACTCGTACCCAGCTGCTCCTGGACTCTGTGTCCTTTCCTCCTGACAAGGTGGAAAAGTTTCTGTCAACCCTCGACTCTGATTCTGCAACTGGACCTGACGGCATCAGCCCACGGGTCCTAAAATCCTGTTCTTCCGCTCTTTCACTCCCTCTCTCTGTTCTCTTCACCCTCTCTTTTGCTCAAGGTCATCTGCCATCTGCTTGGAAATCAGACATCACCGCTTTGCACAAAAAATGTGCAAAAACAGATCCTAGCAACTACAGACCAATCAGCCTTCTCCCAATTATCAGCAAAGTCATGGAATCCATCATTGCTTCGGATATGAAATATTTCCTCTTCTCCAATGGCTTGATCTCTGATCATCAATTTGGTTTCAGACCAGGTCACTCTGCTCTGGACATGCTGCTTCTGCTTTCTCAACAATGGATGGAGGTCCTCAATGCCAAACAGGAAATTAGAGCTGTCTCCCTTGACATATCACGTGCCTTCAATACAGTCTGGCACCCTGCCCTGCTCACCAAACTCTCCTCCTTTGGTATCCATGGAAATCTCCACGCATGGCTGGCGGACTTCCTCTCGAGTCGTCGTCAACGTGTGGCCCTGAATGAGTGTCTCTCATCTCCTCTTCCTGTTCAGGCAGGAGTTCCCCAAGGCAGTGTTCTGGGCCCTGTGCTTTTTCTGGTCTTCATCAATGATCTCTCTGACTCTCTTGATAATCCTCTCTATCTCTTTGCTGATGACTGTACTCTCTGCCGCTCCATTCCTCATCCCTCAGATCGGCAGTCTGCAGCCTCCTCACTCTCTGCAGACCTGGACAAAATCACAGACTGGGCAAACAAGTGGAACATGTCTTTCAATCGTGACAAATCTCACACTCTTACGATGTCTCTCCGAAAAGATCGACTGGACAACCCTCCCATCCACTTTCTGAATAATCCGCTCCAAGAAGTTCTGTCACTCAAGCTTTTGGGTCTCACTATCTGCCATGATCTTTCTTGGGAAAACCACATTTCAAATCTGGCCTCCAAAGCCAGTCGCCGACTGGGCATCCTCCGTCGTGCGAAGTCCTTCCTTGGCACACCTGAGCTCCTCACCACATACAAGGCTTTCATCCGCAGCTCAATGGAATACTGCTCTCCCCTCTGGGCTGGTGCTCCTGCCTCACACCTAGGTCGTCTTCATGCTGTTGAAACCAAAGCGTTCAGAATCATTGGAATCTCCCGCGATGAAGCTAACTCCTTGGGCCTTTCACTCACTCACCGCAGGCAGGTTGGTGGTCTTTCCGTCTTCTTCCGACTCCTCTCCGGCCTTGCCCCCCCAGCTCTCTCTGGGCTCTGTCCCCCAAATATTCCTACAGGTCGCACAAGATCTGCCTGCAACCCTCTTATGGTTAAACTGCCAACATCAAGACTCTCTGCTCACCTTCACTCCTTCATTCCTCTTTTCTCCCGCCTCTGGAACAAACTCCCTCACTCTCTTCAATCCCACTCATCCCTCCAGGTCTTTGAAACAGCTGTTCACCACCATCTCTTATCTTCCCCCATCCAAAACCTTGATGTTTTCTACCCCCGCTAATTTCACTCCAAATCCACTTTTTTGAAATACCAACTTCTTTCCTGGAAGTCCTTGGTGTCCTTGTGTTTTATACTTCTCCCACCCCCCCCCCCCCCCATTCCCATGCCTCCTCCCCCCAAGCCCTCTCCCTCCCACACATCTCCCGATGTCCCTGCTCTCAAATGTTGTGTTTGTGTGCTTCCCCTTCTCTCCCCATCTTGTCTACCGCTCCCTCTTTTCATATATTTTGTTTGTCTGCTTGATTTGTTTGTGTAATAAATGTTAGCTCTTTCATGAGCCTCGATTCTGTATACAAAAGAAAAAAAAAAAAATACATGAGAATTCACAATGGTGAAAGCCCATACAAATGCACAGTTTGTGGAAAATCATTTAATCAGTCATCCCACCTTAAATCACACATGACAATTCACAATGGTGAGCGCCCACACAAATGCTCAACTTGTGGAAAATGTTTTAATCGGTCGTCCCACCTTAAAAAGCACCTTAAAAACAAAGAAAAAAAATACTTGGAAATTCACAATGGAGAAGGAGATTACGAACAAAGAGCCGGTGCATGCAAATGCAAAATTTATGGAAAATCCTTCATTAAATCACGTGAGCTCATGAAACACTTTTTATTTCACTTTATTCTCTACGTTGTCGAGGCTCGTGGAAGAGATCAAGGCAGACAAGGAGAAACAATGCGTGTGAGGAGGATCTCATTCATTCATGCAGGAGGGCATGTTATGAATCTGGATTGGGACTGGGCCCAGAACACAATTTGTACAAAATCTTTTAATCTGTCATCGACCTGAAGAAGCACGTGAAAATTTACTTGAGAAGTTTCACGAGACAATGTCCACACTGATGCACAATTAACAAAAAAGTCTCAACGCAACTGCGTCCCTCCCCACTGAATTTCAGCTCAATTTCCCCCTTCCCCACTGAAAGTCCTCCCCACACAAAGCCTCCCCCTCCCAACTCTGTCCCATTTTTGCTCTCCCCTCCCGCAACACAAGGTCCTCCCACTCCCAACCATGAGGCATCAATCCCCTCCCACTTCAAGTCTTCAAACCCCTCCCCACCACAACTCCCCAATCCCCCCTTCCAAATCTGTCCAATCTTTACTCTTCCTCCTCTCTCCTCATCCTTCTCCCACTCATAAAAGTAAAATGGACATTCCCTCATCGAAACAGCAGAATATATTTAACACATTCCACTCCTCTATCATGCTATCACCGACTTCACAGAAATTCATCCCAGTCGCCTGTCCAACTCGCAATTTTAAGAGTAAATAGTTGAAAATAATAGCAAGGACCTGCATCACCTCTGTGGTAAAAACGCTACTTGAGAGAATGCCAGAGTTATTTGGGCAGTGTATAAACAACAGAACACACCCCCGATCGCTGAGGCTTGTCTTCACAAGGCCCCTAAGGCCTAGCAGCTCAAAATCCTTTTAACTGTCACTTTAGTCGTTTTATTCCGAATAGAAAGCTTATCGGGAGGGCATGGTGATTGTTAATGGGACGTCTTTGACTTCGCATCAACAACATGGCGGCTGAAGTGCAGAAATTGTGGGTGGAGTCGGGCGAACTTTCCAACCAATGGGTGGAACCCGGACGCACGCACGCACACACACACACACACACACACACATGGCTCCTTTTATCGCATGGACATAATGGTGAGTGGTCGTACATTTGCACATTTTGTGGAAAATCCTTCAAGCAATCAGCACACCTTGATGGTGAATTACTGTACAATGGTGAATTCCTGTACAATGGTGAATTACTGTACAATGGTGAATTCCTGTACAATGGTGAATTCCTGTACAATGGTGAATTCCTGTTCAATGGTGAATTCCTGTACAATGGTGAATTCCTGTACAATGGTGAATTCCTGTACAATGGTGAATTCCTGTACAATGGTGAATTCCTGTACAATGGTGAGTTCCTGTACAATGGTGAATTCCTGTACAATGGTGAATTCCTGTACAATGGTGAATTCCTGTACAATGGTGAATTCCTGTTCAATGGTGAATTCCTGTACAATGGTGAATTCCTGTTCAATGGTGAATTCCTGTACAATGGTGAATTCCTGTTCAATGGTGAATTCCTGTACAATGGTGAATTACTGTACAATGGTGGATTACTGTTCAATGGTGAATTCCTGTACAATGGTGAATTCCTGTTCAATGGTGAATTCCTGTACAATGGTGAATTCCTGTACAATGGTGAATTCCTGTACAATGGTGAATTCCTGTACAATGGTGAATTCCTGTTCAATGGTGAATTCCTGTACAATGGTGAATTACTGTACAATGGTGGATTACTGTTCAATGGTGAATTCCTGTACAATGATGAATTCCTGTTCAATGGTGAATTCCTGTACAATGGTGAATTCCTGTACAATGGTGAATTCCTGTACAATGGTGAATTCCTGTTCAATGGTGAATTCCTGTACAATGGTGAATTCCTGTACAATGGTGAATTCCTGTACAATGGTGAATTCCTGTACAATGGTGAATTCCTGTACAATGGTGAATTCCTGTTCAATGGTGAATTCCTGTTCAATGGTGAATTCCTGTTCAATGGTGAATTACTGTACAATGGTGAAATTACTGTACAATGGTGAATTACTGTACAATGGTGAATTCCTGTACAATGGTGAATTCCTGTTCAATGGTGAATTCCTGTACAATGGTGAATTCCTGTTCAATGGTGAATTCCTGTACAATGGTGAATTCCTGTACAATGGTGAATTCCTGTACAATGGTGAATTCCTGTTCAATGGTGAATTCCTGTACAATGGTGAATTCCTGTACAATGGTGAATTCCTGTTCAATGGTGAATTCCTGTACAATGGTGAATTCCTGTTCAATGGTGAATTCCTGTACAATGGTGAATTCCTGTACAATGGTGAATTCCTGTACAATGGTGAATTCCTGTACAATGATGAATTCCTGTACAATGGTGAGTTCCTGTACAATGGTGAATTCCTGTACAATGGTGAATTCCTGTACAATGGTGAGTTCCTGTTCAATGGTGAATTCCTGTACAATGGTGAATTCCTGTACAATGGTGAATTCCTGTACAATGGTGAATTCCTGTACAATGGTGAATTCCTGTACAATGGTGAGTTCCTGTACAATGGTGAATTCCTGTTCAATGGTGAATTCCTGTACAATGGTGAATTCCTGTACAATGGTGAATTCCTGTTCAATGGTGAATTCCTGTACAATGGTGAATTCCTGTACAATGGTGAATTCCTGTACAATGATGAATTCCTGTACAATGGTGAATTCCTGTACAATGGTGAATTACTGTAGAATGGTGAATTCCTGTACAATGGTGAATTCCTGTACAATGGTGAATTCCTGTTCAATGGTGAATTACTGTACAATGATGAATTACTGTACAATGGTGAATTACTGTACAATGGTGGATGCCTGTTCAATGGTGAATTCCTGTACAATGGTGAATTACTGTACAATGGTGAATTCCTGTACAATGGTGAATTCCTGTACAATGGTGAATTACTGTACAATGGTGAATTCCTGTACAATGGTGAATTCCTGTACAATGGTGAATTACTGTACAATGGTGGATTACTGTTCAATGGTGAATTCCTGTACAATGATGAATTCCTGTTCAATGGTGAATTCCTGTTCAATGGTGAATTACTGTACAATGATGAATTACTGTACAATGGTGAATTCCTGTACAATGGTGAATTCCTGTTCAATGGTGAATTCCTGTACAATGGTGAATTACTGTACAATGGTGAATTCCTGTACAATGGTGAATTACTGTACAATGATGAATTACTGTACAATGGTGAATTCCTGTACAATGGTGAATTCCTGTTCAATGGTGAATTCCTGTACAATGGTGAATTGCTGTACAATGGTGAATTCCTGTTCAATGGTGAATTCCTGTACAATGGTGAATTACTGTACAATGATGAATTACTGTGCAATGGTGAATTCCTGTACAATGGTGAATTCCTGTTCAATGGTGAATTCCTGTACAATGGTGAATTCCTGTACAATGGTGAATTCCTGTACAATGGTGAATTCCTGTTCAATGGTGAATTCCTGTTCAATGGTGAATTACTGTACAATGATGAATTACTGTACAATGGTGAATTCCTGTACAATGGTGAATTCCTGTTCAATGGTGAATTCCTGTACAATGGTGAATTGCTGTACAATGGTGAATTCCTGTTCAATGGTGAATTCCTGTACAATGGTGAATTACTGTACAATGATGAATTACTGTACAATGGTGAATTACTGTACAATGGTGAATTCCTGTTCAATGGTGAATTCCTGTACAATGGTGAATTCCTGTTCAATGGTGAATTCCTGTACAATGGTGGATTCCTGTACAATGGTGGATTCCTGTACAATGGTGGATTCCTGTACAATGGTGAATTCCTGTACAATGGTGGAATTACTGTTCAATGGTGAATTCCTGAACAATGGTGGATTCCTGTACAATGGTGAATTCCTGTACAATGGTGGAATTGCTGTACAATGGTGAATTCCTGTTCAATGGTGGATTCCTGTACAATGGTGGATTCCTGTACAATGGTGGATTCCTGTACAATGGTGAATTCCTGTACAATGGTGGAATTACTGTACAATGGTGAATTCCTGTTCAATGGTGGATTCCTGTACAATGGTGGATTCCTGTACAATGGTGGATTCCTGTTCAATGGTGAATTCCTGTACAATGGTGAAATTACTGTACAATGGTGAATTCCTGTACAATCGTGGATTCCTGTACAATGGTGAATTCCTGTACAATGGTGAATTCCTGTACAATGGTGAATTCCTGTACAATGGTGAATTCCTGTACAATGGTGAATTCCTGTACAATGGTGAAATTACTGTACAATGGTGAATTCCTGTTCAATGGTGAATTCCTGTACAATGGTGAAATTACTGTACAATGGTGAATTCCTGTTCAATGGTGAATTCCTGTACAATGGTGAAATTACTGTACAATGGTGAAAGTACTGTACAATGGTGAATTCCTGTACAATGGTGGATTCCTGTACAATGGTGAATTCCTGTTCAATGGTGAATTCCTGTACAATGGTGAAATTACTGTACAATGGTGAATTCCTGTACAATCGTGGATTCCTGTACAATGGTGAATTCCTGTACAATGGTGAATTCCTGTACAATGGTGAATTCCTGTACAATGGTGAATTCCTGTACAATGGTGAAATTACTGTACATTGGTGAATTCCTGTTCAATGGTGAATTCCTGTACAATGGTGAAATTACTGTACAATGGTGAATTCCTGTTCAATGGTGAATTTCTGTACAATGGTGAAATTACTGTACAATGGTGAAAGTACTGTACAATGGTGAATTCCTGTACAATGGTGGATTCCTGTACAATGGTGGATTCCTGTACAATGGTGAATTCCTGTACAATGGTGAATTCCTGTACAATGGTGAATTCCTGTACAATGGTGGATTACTGTTCAATGGTGAATTCCTGTTCAATGGTGAATTCCTGTACAATGGTGGAATTACTGTTCAATGGTAAATTCCTGTACAATGATGAATTACTGTACAATGGTGAATTCCTGTACAATGGTGAATTCCTGTTCAATGGTGAATTCCTGTACAATGGTGGAATTACTGTTCAATGGTGAATTCCTGTACAATGGTGGAATTACTGTACAATGGTGAATTCCTGTTCAATGGTGAATTACTGTACAATGATGAATTACTGTACAATGGTGAATTCCTGTTCAATGGTGAATTACTGTACAATGATGAATGACTGTACAATGGTGAATTCCTGTTCAATGGTGAAATTACTGTACAATGGTGAATTCCTGTACAATGGTGAAATTAATGCACAATGGTGAATTCCTGTTCAATGGTGAATTCCTGTACAATGGTGAATTCCTTCCTGCACAATGGTGAATTCCTGTTCAATGGTGAATTACTGTACAATGATTAATTCCTGTACAATGGTGAATGCCTGTTCAATGGTGAATTCCTGTTCAATGGTGAATTCCTGTACAATGGTGAAATTACTGTACAATGGTGAATTCCTGTACAATGGTGAAATTACTGTACAATGGTGAATTCCTGTTCAATGGTGAATTCCTGTTCAATGGTGAATTCCTGTACAATGGTGAATTCCTGTACAATGGTGAATTCCTGTTCAATGGTGAATTCCTGTACAATGATGAATTCCTGTACAATGGTGAATTCCTGTACAATGGTGAATTCCTGTACAATGGTGAATTCCTGTACAATGGTGAATTCCTGTTCAATGGTGAATTCCTGTACAATGGTGAATTCCTGTACAATGGTGAATTCCTGTACAATGGTGAATTCCTGTACAATGGTGAATTCCTGTACAATGGTGAATTCCTGTACAATGGTGAATTCCTGTACAATGGTGAATTCCTGTACAATGGTGAATTCCTGTACAATGGTGAATTCCTGTACAATGGTGAATTCCTGTACAATGGTGAATTCCTGTACAATGGTGAATTCCTGTACAATGGTGAATTCCTGTTCAATGGTGAATTCCTGTACAATGATGAATTCCTGTTCAATGGTGAATTCCTGTACAATGGTGAATTACTGTACAATGGTGGATTACTGTTCAATGGTGGATTCCTGTTCAATGGTGAATTCCTGTACAATGGTGGATTACTGTTCAATGGTGGATTCCTGTTCAATGGTGAATTCCTGTACAATGATGAATTCCTGTTCAATGGTGGATTCCTGTTCAATGGTGAATTACTGTACAATGGTGGATTACTGTTCAATGGTGAATTCCTGTACAATGGTGAATTCCTGTTCAATGGTGAATTCCTGTACAATGGTGAATTCCTGTACAATGGTGAATTCCTGTACAATGGTGAATTCCTGTACAATGGTGAATTCCTGTTCAATGGTGAATTCCTGTACAATGGTGAATTCCTGTACAATGGTGAATTCCTGTACAATGGTGAATTCCTGTACAAATGCATCGTTTGTGAAAAAATATTTCAGTCCTTCAGGCAATGTTAAAATGCACATGAGAAATCAGAATGGTTTTTGATCACACTGAGCAGACAGCCAGCATTAAGGTTGTGCAGCCCTGTGCGCATTTACACTACTCACAATACGTTAGGGATATCGGCAGGTTCTTCGGTGTGGTTGATTTTGTGTATTATTATGTTGAAAAATGTTGTTGGTCCTAATTCTATGGTTATTATTGAGTGTGAAGAAACACAGCATTCTTGATTTCAATACCACAACCCTAAACCCAATTTAACAAATAAACTCACTCCCACAATATCCCTAACTTATTGTGAGTAGTGTACCTCACTAGTTGAAGGGCTCATCTATGATGGGCAGTAAAAACACTTTAGTACTGTTCTCATCAATCAGCTCATATAATTATGTTCTGTGATGGTTGCATTATTTAATTCGTTTCAAATTAAATAATTTTGTGCACACATATATATCTTTACAATGGAATTGCAGCTTCGGTCTCCCCAAAGAGTCACGGACTCATTTTAATGTATGAAAAATGCAATCCCTGGAATTTTGATGACATACATACATATATACATACACACATACATAAATACACACATGTGCATACTTACATACTGCATACGTTGTTTCTAAATATTTTACCATTTTAAATGAAAATGTGCATTTTAGTGAAGCCTGCACGAGTTACATCAATTGTCCTGTGGTGGAAGTGCTTTTTAAAA
Source organism: Myxine glutinosa (assembly GCF_964187855.1). NCBI lineage: Eukaryota > Metazoa > Chordata > Myxini > Myxiniformes > Myxinidae > Myxine > Myxine glutinosa. The sequence goes on from NC_136263.1 coordinate 69,554,109, forward strand.
GCGAATGGTAATTCCTCAGTAAACGCCACGTGTTTACAAGGCTGTTGTGAGTGTTCAAGGCCGCAGCTCTTGGTTCGCGTGGAGAAAAGGAATGCAGCCGATAACAACGGCGTGAGCAACCTCAAGGTTTGAGTTGCACTGGCACGAGAAAGAGACATTGACTGGGGCAAAGGTGTGTTGTGGAACAGGTTGTGCTGGACCGAAGCTCTATCGTTCACTGGGACAACGGAGTGCAGATATGTAGACGCCAGGTCTCTCGATGGACCTCAGGTGAATCATATTCAACATCATGAGGGCTTGCGTCGGATTCAGGAGGAGGCCAAGAGACGGATGGAGTGAGATGTAACACCAAACGGGCGACTCGCCTTGCTGAGGCGGGCAGCAGCGAGGGAGGCTGAGAAGAGGGTGTGCAGGTCACCCTGACGGAGTGCATATTCAAACCAGCATCCAGTGAAGGGACATGAGTGCTGTGCGAGGACACCTCTGGGTTCCACACTCCAAGCCTTGGGTCATCCTTTGGAGGCCTCGACGTCTTACCTACTGCCTGGTATTTGACGAGTGCTGCCGTGCTGGGGTCGCGGAGACGACATCCAGCCAAGAAAAATCTCTCTGGGCACAGAAACAGCGCCCAGAACAAGGCCTGATTTCACTCCTCACTCCTCAATCCTCTCTCCTCATTCTTCTGCCGTGCTGAAGTCTTATGTGTTACGAACTGGTTACCAGAGATAAGTTGCCAACCATGAAAGTTTAGATGAATGCTTGACTGCATGCAAATGGGTGACGTGTGTTTTATAATCTGGGTGATGTCAATCATTAAAGGTTTCTTTTCATCAGTATTAATTAGGTATAATAAGGGTATATACAGACTTGGCATTTAATATGGAATATTTTTTTTGGGGGGTGAACTTACTTTTCAAGATGACTTGGAACCAAAAGTTCATTGGAATTATGTTGAAATTATTCTAGATTTTGTTAATGTGACCTTTCAAAGAAACAAAAACCACATTTGACATTTCGAAACAAATAAATTGATCCTTGAAAGTGATGTAAACTGATATCGAACTCAATTCCTGGACAGTACTGTGTTAAACTTCTGTGCGTTTTCCAGAAGTATCTCTTTATTTTGCAGATTAGCCAAAAAAAATTTCAACAAAAACAAAAGTTAAATTACGGCTGGGATTACGGACAGTAAAATTACAGTTCAGTACTTCGTGTAACCCCCACGAGCATTCAGGAGAGCACGTACACGTTGAGGCATGCTGTTCATGGGATTTGCCAAGGTTTGGACAGGAATCGCTTGCCATGCAGTGACAATAGCCTGCTGCAATTCACGCACAGAGGTCGGCTGCTGGTCCAAGTGGTCGATTTGACGCGTTAATTCTGCCCACAAGTTCTCTATCGGATTCATATCCGGGGACATGGCAGGCCACTCCATATGCTCCACACCACGGTCAGCAAGAAAGTGTTGGATCATGCGAGCACGATGAGGCCGTGCATTGTCATCTTGGAAGACAAAGTTTCCTCAAAAGGCTGCACAAGCAAATGGAAGCAATGTTTCTTCCAGAATGGCCCTGTACTTGAACTTGAATGGCCCTGAAACTCAGGTTTCCATTCAGAACAACCCGGTCAGTTTTGCCCCCTGCATGAAAAGCAGCCCAAACTGTCACCCCACCACCTCCAGCTTGGACTCTTGGCACTATACAATCTTTGTTGTAGGCTTCATGCACTTGTCTGCACACTTGGATGTGGCCATCTTGAAGATAGACCAGAAATCTTGACTCGTCACTGAAGATCACGTGACTCCAGTGTCCTGGCTGCCATTGACGGTGCTCTCTGGCCCACTGCAATCGGTGCTGGCGGTGTTGTCTGGTCAGGCGTGGCTTTCTCAGGGGACGCCTGGCACGATAGCCTGCTTGAACCAGTCGTTGGTTGACTAGCCTTCTGGATACAGGCACATTTGTCAGTTGCTGCCACTCAGCCCTAAGCCGATTCGCTGACTTGGTACAGCCATTGCGGACTAACCGGTGCAGCTGGCGATCATCCCTCCTTGTGGTTTTGCGGGGACGTCCTGGCCTCAGTATTGGAGTTGGGACACCCCTCTGAGCATTTCGTTTCAGGATCTTTGACACCTGACCTTGAGTGATGCCATACTGCCGAGCAACAGCACGCTGTTTCATGCCGTAATTTCGTAAAGCCACCACTCCATGATGAACAGCATTGTCGAGTTGACGGACCATCTCCAGAGGAAGCGGCAATAACTTTTGGAGACGTGCAGCAGTTGTTTTCCATTAATGCAGAACGCAACAACCCTTGTATACCCGACTGTGAAGCCAATCATCAAATGCACCTGTCCGTACATTTTGCCACGCCACCTGTGATATAATCCTGTTGTTGACTTCTTGCTGCGACAGACAATCAGTGACATGGTTCTTTTAACAAATAAATCACCGAAGTGTAAAATAAACTCACCAGATTGATATACTGAGTTAAGAAAGTAAACCCAAGTCAAGAAAAAAAAAAAATTCCATATTAAATGCCAAGTCTGTAGTAATGATTCATAAATATTGTTTATTAAATCACCTGCCTCGTGCCATGTGCTGGTTTCACCTGAATTGTGTCAGACTAGACATATTGTTGTCCGCTAATTTTTTTTCTACGGTACTCCCCTCGGGGTAACTGCGGCCAACGCACTGGTGCTTCAAAAGAATCCGTAACAACATACATACACACACGTGTACATACACACACGTGCACATACACACACACACACACATACACATACATACACACACACACACACACACACACACACACACATACATACAAACACTTACATATACTTACACACATATTTACACACATACAGACTGAGACATACATACATACATGCACTCACACATATTTACACACAAATTTACTTCCACACAAACTTACTTCCACACATACTTACTTCCACACATACATACTGACACACACACACACACACACACACACACACACACACACACACACACACACACACACACACACACACACACACACACACACACGTACATAATACAGGGCCTTCAGAAAGTACGTATTCTCTATTCTCACCCCTTGACATTTTACACATTTTGTTGTGTTTCAGTCTGAATTTTAAATGGAGTAAATTGAGATTTTTTTGTCTTTTTTTTCGCCATACATATCTATAATAATAGGCAGTGTGCGTCCATCCGTCCGCTCGCCCGCCGTCTCCTCCATAACTCCAAAACCATGAAACCTGGCGGCCCCAAACTTTGCATGGATACACCTGGACCTCTGACAGATTGCAATGATGAAAGCTGGGTGTTTGGATTTGTTATAAACCCTTTTTGAAGATGATTAACGAGGTGCTCATACCGGTAATAAAAAAACCCGAAAAAGCCTTACTAATATGGCGGCCCACCATCTTGGTCAGCCCACTGCCGCTCGCTGGGTTCTTCAGCTACCATTTTGTTTCGGCCTATTCAAACGTGCCTTGCCTTGGAAACACGATCGATTATCATTACATAATTGAAGCATATATACTAGTACCCGACTGCAAAGCCGCAATGAGCCAGCGAAGCCAAAGCCTCTTGCCACTATTTTACCCATCACTATGGCATCAGTAGGTTAGGGAGTTGGTCGTAGGTAGGTGTAGTAGGTACCGTACCTCGTTCAAAATGACACCATTTGCATTCTGGATGAGATTAAAATTTATAAAATTTCCTTCTTGATTAATTCGGTGAATTCCGTCTCAACTTTGGATATTTCAGGCCGTTAAAAACTATCCCCTACGGCCGCGAGATTTCTAAAAAATAATTATTCGTCAATTTTAGAATATTTGACGCCGTTTTCAGCGTCCGAAACGCGGTAAAAAGCTTTTTTGAAATATTTTTTCAATAGCTCGAATCTCATTGGTTCCGGTGTTTGGTGACGATTTTCGTTGAAGATAACCAGGGCCCGTGTGGGCCCTGGGAACGAGGTTGGTCTTAAAGTATTTTAATTACAAATTTGAGGTGCATAAGATTGTGAATCAAACAAAGACGGGTGAAACAAACTCCTATTGAACTTTTTCTCAAATTTTTATGCAGACTTCCGCATCCGTAAGATGGCGGCCTCCATGGAGCGATTTTGTTTTTGAAATATTTTTTTCAAATGCTCGAATCTCATTGGTTCCGGTGTTTGGTGACGATTTTCGTTGAAGATAACCAGGGCCCATGTGGGCCCGGGGAACGAGGTTGGTCTTAAAGTATTTTAATTACAAATTTGAGGTGCATAAGATTGTGAATCAAAAAAAGACGGGTGAAACAAACTCCTATTTAACTTTTTCGCAATTTTTTAATGCATACTTCCGCATCCGCAAGATGGCGGCCTCCAATGAGTGATTTGGTGCGTCAAAGCTTGGAATTCTCAAAGGATCCAGCAAAAGCTGGCTTTTCAACATAATACGTACGCGTTCATTCACAACACCGGCTTCGCCGGCTACTAGTACCGACTGCAAAGCCGCAATGAGCCGGCAAAGCCAAAGCCTCTTGCCACTATTTTACCCATCACTGTGGCATCAGTAGGTTAGGTAGTTGGTAGTAGGTAGGTGTAGTAGGTACCGTACATGGTAAGACTTGGTAAAAGAGAAGAGCAGACAGTCCTCCCCAATACCTACATACAATAAATGTCACAAGAAGCTTAAGGAAGTAACTATACGATGTGCTAGCTTAAGGCCTATTTTAAGAAATTTTAACTGGGCTTAACATACGTTTTCACAGTATGTGTGTCGTCTTCTAACTTCAGTCACTGTCAGGACTGGTTCTCTCCGGGCACTGCGGCTTCCTCCACCAGAAGAAGTTAGCTTGCAGTAAGATCAGTGCCGACAGATCAGACGATAGCGCCGTTTCAACGGCAATGTGTGACTCGTTAATCAAACCGAGCTTTCTTTCTTTATGTAAACCGCTTATACCGGTAGGTGCAGGACAACATCATAAATCAGACAAACCTACTGAGCATGGGAGCATGGGATTGAAGCCTAATTCGGCTTTTCAGGTCTACCACTAAAGAAGAGAAAAATTTCGAAAATGGCCCAGAGTGGTTTACTTTCCAATTACGTTTCGTGAGAACATTGTTTTTTATCGCGAAAAGAAGGTGATGGACGCTGATAGTGACCTGTAAGTACTCTTGAACATCCTCAACAACACATATATGCTGGTGCGAGCACTCAAAGGTCTTTACACGCTTTAGAGAAATTTAGCTGTGCACAGTTAAAGTGTAGACTTAAACTGGTAATTGAAACAGTGTAGATTGTAACCTGGTGAATGAGCAGGGGTCACATGACACTTTCTCACGAATTAGCTTGGGTACCCAAGACTTGGGTACATTTATGTCGTGGTTAAGCATAAACGTCGTCCTTCATGCCACATCTGATAGGTCAGTGTGGCGATGAAGAATGGAGGCGAAACATTGTTCCTCGTTTTGGCTTTGCCCGAGTGACATGGCGTTTTGCAGAATCGAGTCGAAAAACACGTTCAAGTGCTCGTACTTTTTCGCTGTGCAGTAAGCGAGTGACTCTATACGTTTGAGTTCACCAGCTCTAGCCCACGTTGTTGCAGTATTAACAACCATGCACATACGGTCGTCGTTCAACAAGTAGTTAGGATTCCAAGCGAAGTCCGGAATGGTGTCATCGTCACCAGCATATTTTGCACGAGATAATGCGACGAATAGTGCTCCTGGATTGAGACTTTCGAATTTTGCTCTCCCCGGATGAATAACGATATATCTGTTAGGTTCGCGAACACCCACAGTAATTCCTTGACAGCGATGAGAAGTTGCTGCCCATCCAAGTCTCAGAGGTATTTGCGTACGTTTGCAACAGTTGAAATCAATACGACGCTCAATTGACACGATCGGCACGAGCTTTGGATGATCCTCCAAAAAAGGAGGACCCGTATATTTCAGAATATTAACGATGACGACGTCTGGAAAATGATTCCTATCATGCAGTATTTCAATTGTTCGAGCATCAGCAGATACACCTTCATAAACGGAGAGAATGTGATTCATCGCCACTGTGGAATTTCGGTCATGAACACGAGACCACACATGTGTCTTGCAGTTTAATAATTTTGCTGCTGCAATTATTTCGCATGTTGTAGCCCATCCGTTACATCTAACCATATTCTCATAATATAACTCCTGTTTATTTCCTTTATAATTCGAAATGTCTTCATGGAAAGTATCGACATCGTTTTTCCACTCGTCCCACCGAGCGTGTATACCACTGCAAATGAATTGCCGTAAGAAGGTGGTGCTTTGAAATGTGTTGAAAATTCTCAAGCTCAAACAGTGAAAAAAACATGACCCATCACCAGGGACATCGACTGCAGCATATTCCCAAAAAGAAGACAATGGTGTCACATCCGATGGCTTTACTTGATGCAACGTAAAAACCTCTCTCAAGTTACCACGGACTGTTGTCGAATCATGTTCCAGTGATGATAGCACTGGTGGAGGTTGTACCATTTTTCCTTTCATTTCGGTTCTTTTTCTTTCTCCGTAACAGACAACAGTGCCCAAATCAATGCCGATTTAGCTTAGGAAATTTGAGCATACTAGGGCATTGCCCGTACTATATCTATATCTAAAATTATATCCCCCCCCTCTATTTACATGAAATGGTTTGGTCCAAAGCGAACGGCTTCCGGAGTTTGGTAAAGAAATCGCCATCGCGTGCACAAACGCGCAGGAAAGCGAATGAATCGCAAATTCGTTTTTATTAGTTTTAAAACATAGTTTAACGCCAACATAGTTTGCAAACGTGAAATAAATGAATACGCTCTCAAATGTGCCATCCGAGGCAGAGTGTGTCCGCCACGTTCGGCACACGCGATAGTTCGCTGCTCTCTGATTGGTTGAATCGTTTTTTGGACATAGCTCGGTAAGTAATTGTCCGATTAATATGAAACCTTGAAAAGGCACATCCTCGGGTCCCCAGCAATATACCTGGCAAGTTAAAAGTATATCGGACCCGTGGTTGTCGAGAAACAGCGGTCACAGACAAACAAACGTACAAACGTACAAACGTACAAACGTACAAACAGAGATTACTGGAATTATAGATAGATGATGAGAACTATTTCGAGCAGCATATGCTTACGCGTGATTCGGTTGTTTTGCACCAACCTCGTTCCCGGCGTCGCAGACGACGCCCTGGTAAGATGTCCTGTGTCGAGGGCGCTGATTGGCTGACCTAAGCTGATCGCTGATTGGTCAGCTCACAAAATTTCGAAAATTCAGACCTAAAATGACACAATTTGCATTCTGGATGAGATTAAAATTGATAAAATTTACTTCTTGATTAATTCGGTGAATTATGTCTCAAGTAGAATTACACCATTTGCATTCTGGATGAGATTAAAATTGATAAAATCTACTTCTTGATTAAGTCGGTGAATTCCGTCTCAACTTCGGATATTTCCGGCCGTGAAAAACTATCCCCTACGGCCGCGAGATTTCTAAAAAATAATTCTTCATCAATTTTAGAATATTTGATGCCGTTTTCACCCTCCGAAACGCGTAATAAGCTTTTTTGAAATATTTTTCAAATGCTCGAATCTCATTGGTTCCGGTGTTTGGTGACGATTTTCGTTGAAGATAACGAGGTTGGTCTTAATGTATTTTAATTACAAATTAGAGGTGCATTAGATTGTGAATCAAACAAAGACGGGTGAAACAAACTCCGATTGAACTTTTTCGCAATTGTTTTATGCATACTTCCGCATCCGGTCGATGGCGGCCTCCATTGCGTGATTTGGCTTTAGAAATATTTTTTCAAATGCTCGAATCTCATTGGTTCCGGTGTTTGGTGACGCTTTTCGTTGAAGATAACCAGGCCCGTGCGGGCCGAGGTTGGTCTTAAAGTATTTTAATAATAAATTGGAGGTGCATATGATGGTGAATCAAACAAAGACGGGTGAAAGAAACTCCTATTGAACGTGATTGAGGTTTTCAATTTGTTATGCATACTTCCGCATCTGCAAGATGGCGGCCTCCATTGCGCTTCGGAATTCTGAAGCCAAGGCATAATCTGGTTTTCGACATAATACATCCGCGTTTATTGACAACACCGGCTTCACCGGCTATGAAGATAACGAGGTTGGTCTTAACGTATTTTAATTACAAATTAGAGGTGCATTAGATTGTGAATCAAAGAACGACGGGTGAAACTAACTCCTTTTGAACTTTTTCGCAATTGTTTTATGCAAACTTCCGCATCCGGTCGATGGCGGCCTCCATTGCATGATTTGGTTTTAGAAATATTTTTTCAAATGCTCGAATCTCATTGGTTCCGGTGTTTGGTGATACATTTCGCTGAAGATAACCAGGCCCGTGCGGGCCGAGGTTGGTCTTAAAGTATTTTAATAATAAATTGGAGGTGCATAAGATTGTGAATCAAACAAAGACGGGTGGAAGAAACTCCTATTGAACGTTTTCAATTTGTTATGCATACTTCCGCATCCGCAAGATGGCGGCCTCCATTGCGCTTCGGAATTCTGAAGCCAAGGCATAATCTGGTTTTCGACATAATACGTACGCGTTTATTGACAACACCGGCTTCGCCGGCTATAATCAAAATCTGCATTCGGATTGAGGATTGGATGCTGTAGACTAAATAAATGTCCAAATCTGTAGTGAAATCTGACAAAATTTACCATATCTAGTAGGCCTGGGTGATAATAGAAAAACCTATATCACAACTAGAACGCCACTCAGTAGAGCGCATACTCCCGCCGTGGGTCAAGTTGGAATAGTACGATTTCACAAAAGTTTGAGGGAGTAGTTCAGTGACAACACAAGACAAGACAACACAAGACAGTCACTGCACAGATATATATTTAGAATATATAGAAGATAATGTTTTAAAAAAACAAGGCAATTTCACTTACATTTTCGGATTCAGCGTTCAATTTTATATAAGTGAGTGTATTTTGAGGCATGTGTGACTTGAAATAAAATTGTAAGCCAGGAAAAGCGTTTGTTTCATTCCTTAGGGATACAACATGTAAAACTGGCCCAAACGTCAAAACAAAACTCGCTCATTTGAAGTCGTACAAGCTAATGCGACCACTCATTCTTCTGGGAAGAATCCCGTGCACATGCTTGTGACACTTATAACTCACCTAAGTCTTTACAAGTTCATCAAATACTGACACCGCGATTGACATTCGCTGAGGTAAATGTTGATATCTCTTCTGAGGTAAAAAAAAAAACCAGTTTTAAAGCATTATACGTATCAAACGATACATTTTATGAAACGGGGAAACCGAATACACACCTTGGTGGTTTTAAAATGACAGAATATGTCTTTATTAGAAGAAGAAAAAAAAAGAACCTTGAAGACGACACTGCTAACAAAATACACCGCTCTAACGCATAACCACGAGTTTAAACTACATTTACAACAAATATGAAAACTATTTTCATATCACAATGTTAACTATAGAATATGTAGAAGATAATGTTTAAAAAAAAATGAGCCCTATCTTCCAATGGTAAACAATCCTTCAAAAACTTCCTGGATCCGGAATAATATCCTGAGCTTCACCAAAAACTAATCAATTCTTCCTTATCCCAAGGGCAATCATCCCACCAACTTTCATCCAAATCCGTTCAGAACGTTTCCAGATATCTTGTTCACGAACACACACGGACACGATCGAATGCATTACTCCCTGGCGGGAGTAATAATGAACCTCGTTATCACGATTATCGCGATAAATATAAACAAGAAGAAAAATACATAAAATGTCACAGCCCCCGCCGTGGTTTTAGGAATTTTTCTGCACAGAGTTAAAGACCATCAATCAGCCATCTTTGGTCGAATGACAACAAAATCATCTGCATGTGTATACTCATGTATTGTCTTTGTGCCAAATTTGAACAACATCGGTAAATGCATGTCCGAGAAATAGTTGCAGATGCACTGACACACGAGACCAAATCCATAAGCCCCGTTTCGAATGGAGTCCAATGAGGACTAATAATGTAATTAGTGCCTTGAAAACCATGGAGGCCAGCATACAATAACACTATCCACATAAAAACAAACTGAAGAGCCATAGAGTTACCTGTGTTCGTAATCTTTATTTAATAATTCTATTGCAATTTGTTGAAAGTCAAACCTTATTTTACCTGGACGAAATCACTTTGCTCCTTTGCCTAGTAACTGGAAGAGCAGTTTGCAAAGCAGTTGATACGGAACGTCTGGCTTGGCAAGCAATATCAAGCTGCTTGCTAAAGCAACACACAGTGCAAGCGGCTCGCTAACAGAACACACCAAGCAAGCTGCTTGCTAAAGCAACACACAGAGCAAGCTACTTGCTAACGGAACACACCGAGCAAGCAGCTCGCTAACGGAACACACCGAGCAAGCAGCTCGCTAACGGAACACACCGAGCAAGCGGCTCGCTAACGGAACACACTGAGCAAGCGGCTCGCTAACGGACCACACCGAGCAAGCAGCTCGCTAACGGAACACACCGAGCAGTCGGCTCACTAACGGAACACACCGAGCAAGCAGCTTGCTAACGGAGCACACCAAGCAAGCGGCTCGCTAACAGAACACACCCAACAAGCAGCTCGCTAACGGAACACACCGAGCAAGCAGCTCGCTCACGGAACACACCGAGCAAGCTGCTCGCTAACGGAACGCACCGAGCAAGCAGCTCGCTAAAGGAACACACAGAGCAAGCGGCTCACTAACAGAACACCTTTTTTCCTTTTTTGTCTTTCCTTTTTAACAGAACCTTTTTCTGGTCTTTATCAATGATCTCTCCGACTCTGGAAAATCCTCTCTATCTCTTTGCTGATGACTCCACTCTCTGCCGCTCCATTCCTCTTCCCTCAGATCGGCAGTCTGCAGCCTCCTCACTCTCTGAAGACTTGGACAAAATCACAGACTGGTCAAACAAGTGGAACATGTCTTTCGATCCTGACAAATCTCACACTCTTACTATGTCTCTCCGAAAAGATCGACTGGACAACCCTCCCATCTACTTTCTCAACAATCCTCTCCAAGAAGTTCTGTCACTCAAGCATTTGGGTCTCACTATCTGCCATGATCTTTCTTGGGAAAACCACATTTCCAAGCTGGCCTCCAAAGCCAGTCGCCGACTGGGCATCCTCCGTCGTGCGAAGTCCTTCCTCGGCACACCTGAGCTCCTCACCACATACAAGGCTTTCATCCGCAGCTCAATGGAATACTGTTCTCCCCTATGGGCCGGTGCTCCTGCCTCACACCCAGCTCGGCTTCACGCTGTTGAAACCAAAGCTTTCAGAATTATTGGAATCTCCCGCGATGAAGCTATCTCTGAGGGCCTTTCACTCACTCACCGCAGGCAGGTAGGTGGTCTTTCTGTCTTCTACCGACTCCTCTCTGGCCTTGCACCCCCAGCTCTCTCTGTGCTCTGTCCCCCAAATATTCCTACAGGTCGCACAAGATCTGCCAGCAACCCTCTGATGGTTAAACTGCCGAAATCTCGGCTCTCTGCTCACCTTCACTCTTTAATTCCTCTTTTCTCCCACCTCTGGAACAAACTCCACTCCCTTCAATCCCACTCGTCCCTCCAGGTCTTTAAAACAGCTGTTCACCACCATCTCTTATCTTCCCCCATCCAAAACCTTGATCTTTTCTTCCCCCGCTAATTCACCCCAGATCCACCTTGTTTGAAATTCCAACTTCTTTCCTGGAAGTCCTGGTAGTGTCCATATGTTTTATACCTCTCCCCCCCACCCCCCGTTCCATGCCCCCTCCCCAAAGCCCTCTCCCTCTCACAGATCTCTCGATGTCTCCATGTCTCTCGGTCCCTGCTCTCAAATGTTGTGTTTGTGTCCTTCCCCCTCTCTCCCCATCTTGTCTACCGCTCCCGATGTTATATGTTTTATGTGTCGGTTTGTCTTTCTGTGTGATTAATGTTCGCTCTTTCACGAGACTCGATCTTGCATACAAAAAAAAAAAAAAAAAAAAAAAAAAAAACACCAAGCAAGCGGCTCGCCAACAGAACACACCGAGCAAGCTGCTTGCTAACGGAACACACCGAGCAAGCTGCTTGCTAAAGGAACACACAGAGCAAGCGGCTCGCCAACAGAACACACCGAGCAAGCTGCTTGCTAACAGAACACACCGAGCAAGCAGCTCGCTAACGGAACACACCGAGCAGGCTGCTTGCAAATGGAACACACCGAGCAAGCGGCGCACTAACAGAACACACCAAGCAAGCTGCTCGCGAACGGAACACACCGAGCAAGCTGCTCGCTAATGGAACACACCGAGCAAACGGCTCGCTAGCGGAACACACCGAGCAAGCCGCTCGCTAACGGAACAAGGGTAGTCCAGCATGCACACGAGATTATTTTGATGTCCCTTCTTTTCTATTGTTTGGCATTTTCTACAAGCTATGGAATGTCCCTTCATTTCTATAGGTTGCCAAATGGCACATACCATATAAAGGGGCCTTTTATATGCCCCTGGCATTTTCCCCCATAATTACTACCGCAGTCAAAATTTTTCAATGTTCAACTTTTTGGGGATCACCCCTTTCAGACAAGCAAAAATAGGACCGTGGGTCCTGAAGCTCACTTGGATCAGGAGCAACAGTCACTCAAACCCCCCACAGACCCCATCAGACCTTGCTATTTTTAATGCTGTGAACAAACATTGGTACATCACGGGCATGAAGTTTGTGATCAAGTCTCATTGAAATCGTGTGTGTAGCTTCGGAGAAGACAGCAAATAACTAATTTGGGGGGTCAACCCCTGCCCTCCTCTGTAAACCCCTCTAATGTGATCAGATTTTGATGTGGTCTATGCACCGTTGTTAGGCATTAGATATGAAGCTTGTAGCCAAGTCTCATCAAAATTGTGTGTGTAGTTTTGGAGAAGACAGCAAATACCTATTTTTGGGGGGGAGGGGGGGGGGAAATAACCCCCGTACACCCCCACAATGAGCACGGATTTTGATATGGTCAATATACCTTGGTTAGGCATCAGATATGAAGCTTGTGCCCAAGTTTCCTCAAAATTGTGTGTTTAGTTTTGGAGAACAGAGCGAATACCTATTTTGGTGGGTCAAGCCGTCCCATATATTAAGGGAAGCCATTAATTAGACGAATTGACCAATATATATATTCCAAGTTTCAGCTCGTTTGAATGAAAAGCCATTGAGATATGAGTGCCAACACATTTAGGGCGGACAGACAGACAGACAGACACCAACGTGAATTTGAGCGTTTTCTTAATAAAACTCAAGAATGCGGAAACAGATGTTGGTGAAATTTGGAACATATTACCTTGACGTAGAAAGTATTTACAATACTTCTGAAATTTCCAGCTCCTTTCGTCCAGAAGAAGGCGAGAAACGAGTTTTCAGTCCCTATGTTAAAGTTGCATGCAGAGAAACGATGCCGAAAAAAGGGAGGGGCGCTTTGCGCATCCCTTGATTGTGGAAGGTGCATCTTCCAGCTTGGCATGGCTGACCTCCTTTTTTCCTACACGTTTTTATTCAGTGTTTAATATTTTTGTGAATAAAACTTTTAAACTGGAAGTTAGGAGCATGTAATACATGGCAGGGGTGAGAGAACGAACGAGAAGGTTCTAGAAAAGTAACCTGTAATAGGTTAGAGAAGAAGAAGGGGTTGCGTGAACCGTGAATCCGGTTCCCGCGCAGTCGCGCAGCGAAAGAAACATTTTACAGTGAGTTGGGAGTAAAGGAAGTGTCGTGGAGATTTCGGGTTTTTAAAAATCTTCATGAGTAAGGGTAGAGTTGTGGAGATTTCATGTTTTAAACACCTTTGTGAATAGAGGAAGAGTTGTGGAGATTTCATGTTTTAAACACCTTCGTGAATAGAGGAAGAGTTGTGGAGATTTCGGGTTTTAAATATATTTGTGAGTAGAGGAAGAGTTGTGGAGATTTCAGGTTTTAAACACCTTCGTGAATAGAGGAAGAGTTGTGGAGATTTCGGGTTTTAAATATATTTGTGAGTAGAGGAAGAGTTGTGGAGATTTCGTCTTTTAAATAGCTTCGTGAGGAGAGGAAGAGTTGTGGAGATTTGGGGTTTTAATCATCTTCGTGAGTGGAGGAAGAGTTGTGGAGATTTCGGGTTTTAAACACCTTCGTGAGTCGAGGAAGAGTTGTGGAGATTTCGTGTTTTAAACACCTTCGTGAGGAGAGGAAGAGTTGTGGAGATTTGGGGTTTTAAACACCTTCGTGAGTAGAGGAAGAGTTGTGGAGATTTCGTGTTTTAAACATCGTGAGTATCGGAAGAGTTGTGGAGATTCCGTGTTCAAAACATCTTCGTGAGGAGAGGAAGAGTTGTGGAGATTCCGTGTTTAAAACATCTTCGTGAGTAGAGGAAGAGTTGTGGAGATTTCGGGTTTTAAACACCTTCGTGAGTAGAGGAAGAGTTGTGGAGATTTCGTGTTTTAAACACCTTCGTGAGTATCGGAAGAGTTGTGGAGATTCCGTGTTTAAAACATCTTCGTGAGTAGAGGAAGAGTTGTGGAGATTTCGGGTTTTAAACACCTTCGTGAGGAGAGGAAGAGTTGTGGAGATTCCGTGTTTAAAACATCTTCGTGAGTAGAGGAAGAGTTGTGGAGATTTCGGGTTTTAAACACCTTCGTGAGGAGAGGAAGAGTTGTGGAGATTCCGTGTTTAAAACATCTTCGTGAGTAGAGGAAGAGTTGTGGAGATTTCGGGTTTTAAACACCTTCGTGAGGAGAGGAAGAGTTGTGGAGATTTGGGGTTTTAAACACCTTCGTGAGTAGAGGAAGAGTTGTGGAGATTTCGGGTTTTAAACACCTTCGTGAGTAGAGGAAGAGTTGTGGAGATTTCGTGTTTTAAACATCGTGAGTATCGGAAGAGTTGTGGAGATTCCGTGTTTAAAACATCTTCGTGAGGAGAGGAAGAGTTGTGGAGATTCCGTGTTTAAAACATCTTCGTGAGTAGAGGAAGAGTTGTGGAGATTTCGGGTTTTAAACACCTTCGTGAGGAGAGGAAGAGTTGTGGAGATTTGGGGTTTTAAACGTCTTCGTGAGTAGAGGAAGAGTTGTGGAGATTTCGGGTTTTAAACACCTTCGTGAGTAGAGGAAGAGTTGTGGAGATTTCGTGTTTTAAACATCGTGAGTATCGGAAGAGTTGTGGAGATTCCGTGTTTAAAACATCTTCGTGAGTCGAGGAAGAGTTGTGGAGATTCCGTGTTTTAAACACCTTCGTGAGCAGAGGAAGAGTTGTGGAGATTTCATGTTTTAAACATCTTCGCGAGTAGAGGAAGAGTTGTGGAGATTCCGTGTTTTAAACACCTTCGTGAGCAGAGGAAGAGTTGTGGGGATTTCGGGTTTTAGACATCTTCGCGAGTAGAGGAAGAGTTGTGGAGATTTCAGGTTTTAAACATCTTTGTGAATCGAGGAAGAGTTGTGGAGATTTCGTGTTTTAAACATCTTCGTGAGTAGAGGAAGAGTTGTGGAGATTCCGTGTTTAAAACATCTTTGTGAGTAGAGGAAGAGTTGTGGAGATTTCGTGTTTTAAACATCGTGAGTATCGGAGGAGTTGTGGAGATTCTGTGTTTGAAACATCTTCGTGAGTAGAGGAAGAGTTGTGGAGATTCCGTGTTTTAAACACCTTCGTGAGCAGAGGAAGAGTTGTGGAGATTTCGGGTTTTAAACATCTTCGTGAGTAGAGGAAGAGTTTGGAGATTTCTGGTTTTATATGTCTTTGTGAGTCGAGGAAGAATTGAGATTTCAGGTTTTAAACATCTTCATGAGTCAAGGAAGAATTGTGGAGATTTCGGGTTTTAAACATCTTCGTGAGTAGAGGAAGAGTTGTGTAGATTTGGGGTTTTAAACATCGTGAGTATTGGAAGAGTTGTGGAGATTCCGTGTTCAAAACATCTTCGTGAGTAGAGGAAGAGTTGTGGAGATTCCATGTTGAAAACATCTTCGTGAGCAGAGGAAGAGTTTGGAGATTTCGGGTTTTAAACATCTTTGTGAATCGAGGAAGAGTTGTGGAGATTTCGTGTTTTAAACATCGTGAGTATTGGAAGAGTTGTGGAGATGCCGTTTTCAAAACATCTTCGTGAGTAGAGGAAGAGTTGTGGAGATTTCGCCTTTTAAATATCTTCGTGAGGAGAGGAAGAGTTGTGGAGATTTGGGGTTTTAAACATCTTCGTGAGTAGAGGAAGAGTTGTGGAGATTTCGGGTTTTAAACATCGTGAGTATCGGAAGAGTTGTGGAGATTTCGAGTTTTAAACATCTTCGCGAGTAGAGGAAGAGTTGTGGAGATTTCGTGTTTTAAACATCTTTGTGAATCGAGGAAGAGTTGTGGAGATTCCGTGTTTAAAACATCTTCGTGAGTAGAGGAAGAGTTGTGGAGATTTCGGTTTTTTAACACCTTCGTGAGAAGAGGAAGAGTTGTGGAGATTTCGTGTTTTAAACATCGTGAGTATCGGAAGAGTTGTGGAGATTTCGGGTTTTAAACATCTTCGCGAGTAGAGGAAGAGTTGTGGAGATTCTGTGTTTGAAACATCTTCGTGAGTAGAGGAAGAGTTGTGGAGATTCTGTGTTTGAAACATCTTCGTGAGTAGAGGAAGAGTTGTAGAGATTCCGTGTTTTAAACACCTTCGTGAGCAGAGGAAGAGTTGTGGAGATTTCGGGTTTTAAACATCTTCGTGAGTAGAGGAAGAGTTTGGAGATTTCTGGTTTTATATGTCTTTGTGAGTCGAGGAAGAATTGAGATTTCAGGTTTTAAACATCTTCATGAGTCAAGGAAGAATTGTGG
Source organism: Myxine glutinosa (assembly GCF_964187855.1). Classification (NCBI taxonomy): domain Eukaryota; kingdom Metazoa; phylum Chordata; class Myxini; order Myxiniformes; family Myxinidae; genus Myxine; species Myxine glutinosa. Next base: position 69,570,932 of record NC_136263.1, read on the forward strand.
AGATTTCGGGTTTTAAACATCTTCGTGTATAGACGAAGAGTTGTGGAGATTTCGTGTTTGAAACATCTTCGCGAGTAGAGGAAGAGTTGTGGAGATTTCGGGTTTTAAACATCTTCATGAATAGACGAAGAGTTGTGGAGATTTCGTGTTTTGAACATCTTCGTGAGTAGAGGAAGAGTTGTGGAGATTTCGGGGTTTAAACATCTTCGTGAATAGAGGAAGAGTTGTGGAGATTTCGTGTTTTAAACATCTTCGCGAGTCGAGGAAGAGTTGTGGAGATTTCGTCTTTTAAACATCTTCGTGGGTCGAGGAAGAGTTGTGGAGATTTTGGGTTTTAAACATCTTTGTGAATAGAGGAAGAGTTGTGGAGATTTGGGGTTTTAAACACCTTCATGAGTAGAGGAAGAGTTGTGGAGATTTCTGGTTTTATATATCTTTGTGAGTAGAGGAAGAGTTGAGATTTCAGGTTTTAAATATCTTCATGAGTCGAGGAAGAATTGTGGAGATTTCGGGTTTTAAACATGTTCGTGAGTAGAGGAAGAGTTGTGGAGATTTGGGGTTTTAAACATCTTCGTGAGTGGAGGAAGAGTTGTGGAGATTTGGGGTTTTAAACATCTTCGTGAGTTGAGGAAGAATTGTGGAGATTTGGGGTTTTAAACATCTTCGTGAGTAGAGGAAGAGTTGTGGAGATTTGGGGTTTTAAACATCTTCATGAGTCGAGGAAGAATTGTGGAGATTTCAGGTTTTAAACATCTTCGTAAGTAGAGGAAGAGTTGTGGAGATTTGTGGTTTTAAACATCTTTGTGAATCGAGGAAGAGTTGTGGAGATTTCGGGTTTTAAACATCTTTGTGAATAGAGGAAGAGTTGTGGAGATTTCGGGTTTTAAACACCTCCGTGAGTGGAGGAAGAGTTGTGGACATTTTGGGTTTTAAACATCTTCGTGAATTGAGGAAGAGTTGTGGAGATTTTGGGTTTTAAACACCTTCGTGAGTAGAGGAAGAGTTGTGGAGATTTTGGGTTTTAAACATCTTCGTGAGTGGAGGAAGAGTTGTGGAAATTTCTGGTTTTAAATATCTTTGTGAGTCGAGGAAGAGTTTGGAGATTTTGTGTTTAAAACATCTTCGTGAATTGAGGAAGAGTTGTGGAGATTTCGTGTTTTAAACATCTTCGTGAATAGAGGAATAGTAGTGGAGATTTCGGGTTTTAAACACCTTCGTGAGTCGAGGAAGAGTTGAGGAGATTTTAGGTTTTAAATATCTTCATGAGTCGAGGAAGAATTGTGGAGATTTTGGGTTTTAAACATGTTCGTGAGTAGAGGAAGAGTTGTGGAGATTTGGGGTTTTAAACATCTTCGTGAGTGGAGGAAGAGTTGTGGAGATTTCATGTATGAAACATCTCCTTGTGAGGAGCACTAATGCTCGTGGTATAGCCGAGCAGTGCTCTTTTCGATGTTTCCATCGTTAACCTTTTATTTACATCTACAGACTTGGCATTTAATATGGAATATATATATTTTCTTGACTTGGGTTTACATTCTTAACTCAGTATATCAATCTGGTGAGTTTCTTTTACACTTTGGTGATTTATTTGTTAAAAGAACCATGTCACTGATTGTCTGTCGCAGCAAGAAGTCAACAACAGGATAAGATCGCAGGTGGCGTGGCAAAATGTACGGACAGGTGCATTTGACGATTGGCTTCACAGTCGCGTATACAAGGGTTGTTGCGTTCTGTATTAGTGGAAAACAACTGCTGCCCGTCTCCAAAAGTTATTTCCGCTTCCTCTGGAGATGGTCCGTCAACTCGACAACACTGTTTGTCATGGAGTGGTGGCTTTACGAAATTACGGCATGAAACAGCGTGCTATTGCTCGGCAGTATGGCATCACTCAAGGTCAGGTGTCAAAAATCCTGAAACGAAATGCTCAGAGGGGTGTCCCTACTCCAATACCGAGGCCAGGACGTCCCCGCAGAACCACAAGGAGGGATGATCGCCAGCTGCACCGGTTAGTCCACAATGGCCGTACCAAGTCAGCTAATCGGCTTAGGGCTGAGTGGTAGCAACTGACAAATGTGCCTGTATCCAGAAGGCTAGTCAACCAACGACTGGTTCAAGCAGGCTATCGTGCCCGGCGTCCCCTGAGAAAGCCACGCCTGACCAGACAACACCGCCAGCACCGATTGCAGTGGGCCAGAGAGCACCGTCAATGGCAACCAGGACACTGGAATCACGTGATCTTCAGTGACGAGTCTAGATTTCTGGTCTATCGTCAAGATGGCCGCGTCCGAGTGCGCAGACAAGTGCATGAAGCCTACAACAAAGATTGTATAGTGCCAAGAGTCCAAGCTGGAGGTGGTGGGGTGACCGTTTGTGCTGCTTTTCATGCAGGGGGCAAAACTGACCTGGTTGTTCTGAATGGAAACCTGAACCAGTTCAAGTACAGGGTCATTCTGGAAGAAACATTACTTCCATTTGCTCGTGCAGCCTTTCGAGGAAACTTTGTCTTCCAAGATGACAATGCACGGCCTCATCGTGCTCGCATGATCCAACACTTTCTTGCTGACCGTGGTGTAGAGCATATGGAGTGGCCTGCCATGTCCCCGGATATGAATCCAATAGAGAACTTGTGGGCAGAATTAACGCGTCAAATCGACCACTTGGACCAGCAGCCGACCTCTGTGCGTGAATTGCAGCAGGCTATTGTCACTGCATGGCAAGCGATTCCTGTCCAAACTTTGGCAAATCTCGTGAACAGCATGCCTCAACGTGTATGTGCGCTCCTGAATGCTCGTGGGGGTTACACGAAGTACTGAACTGTAATTTTACTGTCCGCAATCCCAGTCGTAATTTAATTTTTGTTTTTGTTAAACAAAATTTTGGCTAATGTGCAAAATAAAGAGATACTTCTGGAAAACGCACAGAAGTTTAACACAGTACTGTCCGTGAATTTAGTTCGATATCAGTTTACATCACTTTCAAGGATCAATTTATTTGTTTCGAAATGTCAAATGTGGTTTTTGTTTCTTTTAAAGGTCACATTAACAAAATCTAGAATAATTTCAAAATAATTCCAATGAACTTTTGGTTCTAAGACATCTTGAAAAGTAAGTTCACCCCCACAAAAAAATATTCCATATTAAATGCCAAGTCTGTATATATGGTGGTCCAGAAACCCGAGGCACATTTTGAAGAACAATACCTGCAACACACAACTAAGTTTATTGTTGTTCTTTGGTGCAAAACAAAACAGGATTATTCGTAAATGGGTGTGACCGCTTCAACACGCACAGGCATCGCGTGATACGCAACAGGGTGAGGTGCATCACGTGATATGGATTGTGGTGAGCTTCACGCGTTTGTCTTTGCATTAGTTCAGTTCATTGAGGGGGATCTCGTGAGATCACGGCGAGGTCACGTCTTTTCGAAGCTGCTCCATGCGCTCACGCTCTCGAAGCTAAGTGATCTTTCACAATCGTGTTTTTGTCGAGACTGTATCTATCTTTCGGTGTGTGTACCTATAGCGTATCTTTTGGAAAATTTTCGGTGCTAATTTTTCGTACATGTATACACAATCGTCGGTTAATGGTATCGAGTATTCTGCGGCCTAGTACTCGTAGGCTTAGACTACCGTACCGTCTCCGACATTGTGGTTTTGTTTTTCTCTCAGCGATTCGTCGAATGCGCTGAAATTATTTTCGTTCTCTGTTTCGTCCCAGTCGTTCACCCCATACCTCCTTGTTTAATATCTGTACTCACAAAAAAAAAAAAAAAAAACCCCAAAAAAATATTTCCTTCCCAGGTCTTATTCATTTATTTGTTGTTCTTTTTGTTCGTTCGTTCTTCGTTCGCGATCACGCGGTTAGAAATGTATAATCTCTCCCCTGAACAACTATTTTCTCTCATATATTATAACACCCTTTTCCTCTTTTCCTACAAAAGGATGCTTTTGTCTTGCTCACCAAATCTATTCATTCCAAAAAATATATATAATACCATCTCTTACAGTTCCTCCTTTCTACATTCCCTAAACTATCCAGAACTCCACCCCTCCTCCAGTGTCCTCAAACGTATTTTTGACTCGAAGGTCTCAAACTCATTTTGCAAAAAATGTTCGTTTCCCATGAATCGTACACTTTTCAAAATCCAATCTCACCCCTCCCCTCCAAATCCTCCCCATCACCCATCCCTTTCAAATCTCCCCCCTTGCCCCTTCCCTCCCCTCCCTCCTAAACTCCCCCCACACCCCTCCCCTCCGAGACTCTCCCTCGCTCCTCCCCTCCTAGACTCCCCTCTCACCCCTCCTCCTCAAGGCATCCTCCCTGCTTCTTCCCCCTTCCAACTTTCACCTTCATCTCCCCAAACCTTCTGCCTCGCTCTTCCCCCTCCTCAAATAACACCTCACTGTTCCTCACCTAATCTCCATCAAACCTTTTGTCCGTCCCATTCTTCCCTTTCTCCAAGCTATTCTGAAGTCTCTGAAATCTCTGACACACCTTCAACAGCTCTCCCTACCTCTTCCTCCTCTTCCACATCTTACCCTACCCCTCCCCCCCCTGTTCTGGACCCGATGCTCCCCCTTCCTCTTCATTAACGGTATGGACCTCAAACATCCGGGGCCTTCCCTCAAACTTGACTGACCTCTCCATACAGGTTGCTTCTGACAAACCAGATGTGATCTGTTTAACAGAAACTTTCCTCCTTCATGATGTCTCTGATGCCTTGGTATCTCTCCCAGGTTACTCCCTCCTCCGGTATGATAGACCTGAGCCTCGTCCTGGAGGTGGGGTTGCTATCTTTATAAAAAACTCTCTTCCTCACTCGCCCTCCACTGCCCTCTCTCCACCTCACCCCCAGGAATACCTTTGGCTACGGCTTCCCCTTCGCTCCCACCTTTTGTTCATATGTGTGTTGTACCGTCCACCAAACAGCGATGACTCCATCTACATATCACTGTCTGATAATATGGACCAACTTCTATCTACCCATCCCAACTCTCTCTTCCTCATATGTGGTGATTTCAATTGTCACCATGCCAGTTGGCTGGATGTGGGTACCTCTCTCACCAGCCATGGCTCTTCAGCAAAGGACTTCTGCGACTCACTGGGACTGACACAATCTGTCAATTTCCCGACCCGGATCTCAGTCAACGGAGCATCTTCTCTTCTGGATTTGGTTATGACAAACTTCCCTGAAAATGTCTGCTGCTCTTCTTCTGCTCCAATCGGCTCATCTGATCATGTGCTTGTCAAAGTGGACATCTCTCTGACCATTCTCAGAGAGCCTCCTCAGCGTCGACGAGTCTGGCATTTCACTCAGGCCAACTGGCACGGTCTTCAAGCAGCCATCAATCATCTGGACTGGTCTCCCATCTCTACCGCCTCTGACATCAACTCATCCTGGGAATTCTTTCAAAGTATATTGCTCTCTCTCATGCACAGATTTATCCCATCTCGTCTTCAGTTGTCATACCCTTCCTCCCGTCCATGGTACACGGAATCTTGTGGTGAGGCTGTTGCCCTGAAACAACTTGCTTTCGTCTCCTGGAAAGCAAATCCAACGGAAGGAAATCTCATTTCCTTTCACAAAGCCCGAAACAAGTGTGTGTCCACCCTCAGGAGAGCCAGGAAACAATATCTCACCATTCTCAAGACCGAACTCTCTTATCTGTCTCCCTCTTCCAAATCCTGGTGGCGTCTGGTCAAATCTGTTTCTGGTGTTTGTTCCCCCTCCATCCCCTCCCTCACCTCAAACGGCTTAACGGCTGACTCCGCACGTGAAAAAGCTGAATGCCTCAACTCTGTGTTTGCCTCTAAATCTTGTGTCCCAAACCCATCCCTCTCTGTACCCACTGTACCCAGTCGTACCCAGCTGCTCCTGGACTCTGTGTCCTTTCCTCCTGACAAGGTGGAAAAGTTTCTGTCAACCCTCGACTCTGATTCTGCAACTGGTCCTGACGGCATCAGCCCACGGGTCCTAAAATCATGTTCTTCTGCTCTTTCACTCCCTCTTTCTGTTCTCTTCACCCTCTCTTTTGCTCAAGGTCATCTGCCATCTGTTTGGAAATAAGCCAACATCACCGCTTTGCACAAAAAAGGTGCAAAAACAGATCCCAGCAACTACAGACCAATCAGCCTTCTCCCAATTATCAGCAAAGTCATGGAATCCATCATTGCTTCAGATATGAAATCTTTCCTCTTCTCCAATGGCTTGATCTCTGATCATCAATTTGGTTTCAGACCTGGTCACTCTACTCTGGACATGCTGCTTCTGCTTTCTCAACAATGGATGGAGGTCCTCAATGCCAAACAGGAAATTAGAGCTGTCTCCCTTGACATTTCACGTGCCTTCGATACCGTCTGGCACCCTGCTCTGCTCACCAAACTCTCCTTTGGTATCCATGGAAATCTCCACGCATGGCTGGCGGACTTCCTCTCTGGTCGTAGTCAACGTGTGGCCCTGAATGGGTTTCTCTCATCTCCTCTTCCTGTTCAGGCTGGAGTTCCCCAAGGTAGTGTTCTGGGCCCTGTGCTTTTTCTGGTCTTCATCAATGATCTCTCTGACTCTCTTGAAAATCCTCTCTATCTCTTTGCTGACGACTCTACTCTCTGTCGCTCCATTCCTCATCCCTCAGATCGGCAGTCTGCAGCCTCCTCACTCTCTGCAGACCTGGACAAAATCACAGACTGGTCAAACAAGTGGAACATGTCTTTCAATCCTGACAAATCTCACACTCTTACAATGTCTCTCCGAAAGGACCGACTGGACAACCCTCCCATCTACTTTCTCAACAATCCTCTCCAAGAAGTTGTGTCGCTCAAGCTTTTGGGTCTCACTATCTGCCATGATCTTTCTTGGGAAAACCACATTTCCAAGCTGGCCTCCAAAGCCAGTCGCCGACTGGGCATCCTCCGTCGTGCGAAGTCCTTCCTTGGCACACCTGAGCTCCTCACCACATACAAGGCTTTCATCCGCAGCTCAATGGAATACTGTTCCCCCCTCTGGGCTGGTGCTCCTGCCTCACACCTTGCTCGGCTTCATGCTGTTGAGGCCAAAGCTTTCAGAATCATTGGAATCTCCTGTGATGTAGTCAACACCGAGGGCCTTTCACTCACTCACCGCAGGCAGGTTGGTGGTCTTTCTGTCTTCTACCGACTCCTCTCCGGCCTTGCTCCCCCAGCTCTCTCTGTGCTCTGTCCCCCCAATATTCCTTCAGGTCGCACAAGATCTGCCTGCAACCCTCTTATGGTGAAACTGCCAAAGTCTAGGCTCTCTGCTCACCTTCACTCTTTCATTCCCCTTTTCTCCCACCTCTGGAACAAACTCCCCCACTCCCTTCAATCCCACTCCTCCCTCCAGGTCTTTAAAACAGCTGTTCACCACCATCTATTATCTTCCCCCATCGAAAACCTTGATCTTTTCTACCCCCGGTAATTCACCCCAGAGTCCTTGCAGTGTTCATATGTTTTAATCCTCTCCCACCTCCCCCCAAGTTCTCCCGATGTCCCTGCTCTCAAATGTTGTGTTTGTGTCCTTCCCCCTCTTTCTCCTCTCTTTTGTGTCCTTCCCCCTCTCTCCCCATCTTGTCTGCCACTCCCCTTGTTTTTTGTGTTTTGTGTGTCGGTTTGTCTTTTTGTGTGATAAATGTTAGCTCTTTCACGAGCCTCGATCTTGTATACAAAAAAAACAAAAAAAACAAAACCAACAACAACAATTGTGAATTAGACGCCCTAATATGATGGAAGACATCGTGAGACAGAAAATTTGCGTTGTGCGCTTGTATTCTGTACCTGGAAATTCGGCTGAAGTTCACAGACCTCTTGTCAAAGAATGTGGCGCCGACGCAATTAACAGAAGAACCTTCGACAGAATAAACAAGCAGTTTGATGCAACCGGCAGCATTCTTCCAAAACAGTCACCAGGTAGGCCTCATACTGTTGGAACTGAGGAAAGCAGAGCTGTCATTCAACAACAACTCGACAGTAACACACCATTATCAACTCGTCGTTTATCAAACGTCACCAACATAAGCCGATCATCGATTCGAAGAATACTAAAAGACCTTAATGCAAAACCACACATACCCAGATTAATTCACCAATTATCTGAGGATGGTTTTGACAGGTGCGTTGAGACATCAGACATTTGCTTGGGTTAATGGATATGGACAATGATTTGCAGAACAGGATATTGCGGTCAGGTGAATCCAAGTTTACTTTATCTGGTTCTGTGAATCGTCATAACGTGATATGGGCAGTAGACAACCCACGATTTACTGTTGAGCACAACGTCCAGTATCAAGCTAGTGTGTCCGTCTTGGCAGGCATTTCTTCTGGAGGCATTGTTGGACCAATATTTTGTTGGTTTAACGAGTAATCATGTTTTTTTGCACCAAAGAACAATAACAAGAAGACGTCATGCGGAGCACGATACTTGCAAAATACGCCGCCCTCCCTCCCCAAGAAAACAAATTCCATTGATACAGCAAATTGTCCATTTCATCAAGATTAAAATTGACAATCTTGATCAAAGCTCAGGTCAATAGGAAGAAAAGTGACGATTTTTCAGATGAAAAAATAATGATTTTGGAAGTTTGACCTTGAGTTGACCTTTTGACCTAAAATAGTATCTTTTCCAATTTAGTGACTCGATATGCAAATGCTGTTCAATTTTCAAGTCAATCGGTTGAGAATTGATGGCTTTTTAGATGAAAATTGATGATTTTTAAAATTTGACCTTGAGTTGACCTTTGACCTTTTGACCTCAAAAATAGTCTGTTTCCCAATTTAGTGACGATATACAAATACTATTCAATTTTCAAGTCAATCGGATTTAAAATGGCAATTTTCGAAATTTGACCTCCAGGTGACCTTTGACCTTTGACCTCAAAATCAATAGGCTTCTCAACTGCGACGACCTATACAACGTGGTAAAGTTTCGTGACGATCGGTTTCAAATTGTGACCTGTAGGCCGGTGACAAACATACAAACATACAGACAAACAGACAGAACCACAAACGGAACCGACCAATATACTTGGAAAAATCTTCAGTTTTGCAAGTAATAAACTTATATTAGTTGTTTGTTGCAGGTATCGTTCTTCAAAATGTGCCCAGGTTTTGTGTGTGTGTGTGTGTGTGTGTGTGTGTGTGTGTGTGTGTGTGTGTGTGTGTGTGTGTGTGTGTGTGTGTGTGTGTGTGTGTGTGTGTGTGTGTGTGTGTGTGTGTGTGTGTGTGTGTGTGTGTGTGTGTGTGTGTGTGTGTGTGTGTGTGTGTGTGTGTGTGGTTACGGATCTCAGAGACGGCACTCCCCTCCCCTTCGCAAGGGGTGGTTAAAGGGGATTAAACTGGCCGTCTCTAGTCCTGGTACTTATAACGCTCCTTTGCGGGGTGAGATTGGTCAGGGTTATTGGTCAAGGTGTTCTCCCGAATACCTTTACCAATCCCTCCGCAAAGCAGGGAGACAAGTACCGCTCGAACCACGGACAAGATGGTATTTGCCGAGCGGTTTAGCAAATCCGCAATTCGAGCCGTTAGCAATTGACTAACCCGATTTAAAGCAGTTGGCCAAATCGCGCCACAGGTACTCAATTGGAGACAGGACAAAAGCGATCGGGGGAAAGAAGAAACCAAAGGTAAGAAATAACAGACATTTATTAATTAATGTACACCAAAACCAAAGGAGAAGAAACGAAAGTAATATACAGAACGAAGAAGAAGAAGCAGAACACAGGGCAGCCTTAAACAGTCTTATATTATACCCCAGGACAAACACGTAGACTTACACGAAAGGGGAATAGCAGGCAGGAATGACTGGAAGAGGGAGAAGGTCCAGGTGGGACAGCAGGGCTGGAAGGTTCGGGCAGAGGCACAGCATTGAGGTCCGCTCCAGGTCCACGCTCCGGGCTGGAAGTGAACAGCCAGCGGCAGCTTCTGGTCTCGTATCTCACACGGTCGGACAATGCGAATGAAGCGCGGGATTGTCGCCGTCAAACGGACCCACTCTCCTCCTTACAATGCTCCGTATCCTCGTCGGGTACCTCACTCATCTGCCGGATCACGTCTTCTCCCTCAACTGTCTGTACCTTCTCACCTGACTGTTCAAGCAGTCCCTCGCAGCCGCTTTTATTGTCCGTGTCGGAATCAAGCCGCCGGCTCTGATGACACGCCTACCGGTTGGCTCACCTCGGCGCTGGTTGGTCGGTAAGGGCTTGCTGACTCCACCTCTGCTGACGAGTCGACGTGCCACACCTTGTTCTGGTGGCTCCGCCCCCTTCTTCCTCGGCTTAACCGCATGGCTTATGGCGGCGTGGTGCCAGAAAACCACCCAATGCAACGGCGGCGAACGCTGCTGGCAAACGAAGTACCACAATTTGGAGAGGGAGAGCGAAATGGACGGAATGGGGCCTATCTTATTTGATTAATGCAACGCAGATTCAACTATTGGGAACAGATCCTTAACTGAAACACATAATAATGAAATAGCTACGGAGAGGTCCTATGGTTCGCTACGTGTTGTACATGGACTAACTAGGGTGCGATCTTTAACAAGCCAATTGATGGGGATATTGACAGGGGATCATTTATAAGGAAAACATTTACTAAAATTTACTAGTGAAGGTTCTAAAAACCATAACAATATATATATACAGTGCGTATCAAAAAAAAGGTAATCCGAATTCAAGGGGTTAATATGCAAAGGTTATTTAGTTTGACAATTTACATGTGGGTTACCAATTATGGGGAGATCCTCAGCTTTCCATTGATGCCTTTCATGCATCATTGCTGTCACACATGACGGAGTATATGTTCATTTAAAATGACAAGTTCAAATCGCATTTTTACATGTTTGGCTAATCGGTGCAAGACAGTTTTAAATGGACGCATTACTTGTCGACTGCCAAGTTGATTATGTAAAATTGTTAAGCTGGTCTGGTAATCGTCGGTTGCGTCATCCTTTGTTTAAGATGGGTATTTAAGATGGGC